>NC_136269.1:93681884-93746884 GCF_964187855.1 Myxine glutinosa
AGGGTATGGGGGCAGAAAAGGCAGAGCATGAAATTTATAAGGCAGCCAAGAAGGCTGCAAAGAATGAGGCAGCAAAGGCGCAGGAGGCATGTAGGAAAATGTTCGGAGAACGCTTGGATTTGGAAGAGGGTCAGAGAGTGTTATTCAGGATTGCAAAGCACATAGCGAAAGAGAGGTGTGATGTGATGGGGGTGAGTTGCTTGAAGGATGAGGTGGGACAAATCGTTGTGGACCCAGATGGAATTAAAGGAAGATGGAAGAGATATATGGAAATGCTGTTGAATGCAGAGAATGAATGGGATGGCAACATAGAGAGCAACCCAGTTTTAGGACCGGCAGAGAACATAACTGAGAAGGAAGTTGAGGAAGCGATAAAAGCAATGAAGAGTAGAAAAGCGGGAGGGCCGACGGGAGTTGTGGGAGATATGTTGAAGGCAGCGGGAAGTTGAGGTGTGAAGAGAATGACAGAGATCTGTAATCTGGTGGTGAAAGAAGGCCGCATTACAGTGGCTTGGGAACTGAGTACCCTCGTCCATCTATACAAGGGGAAAGGTGACCCTCTGGACTGTAGCTCATATCGAGCGATAAAGTTATTGGAGCATGGAATGAAGGTATTGGAAAGGGTGTTGGAGAGGATTATAAGGAAGAAAGTGAAGATCGACGAAATGCAGTATGGATTTATGTCAGGAAGAGGAACGACAGACGCGCTTTTTATTGTGAGGCAGTTGCAGGAGAAGTAGATGGAGAAGAGGAAGAAGTTGTTTCTTGGGTTTGTTGATCTGGAGAAACCATTCAATCGGGTTCCACGCGAAGTATTGACATGGGCATTGAGGAAGTTAGGAGTGGAGGAATGGTTGATCAGAGTAGTGATGGCAATGTACGAAAGAGCGCACACAGCTGTAAGGACAAAGGGCGGGAACAGTGGTGAGTTTGAGGTGAAGGTGGGAGTGCATCAGGGGTCGGTACTAAGTCCACTACTATTTGTAGCTGTGATGGAGGTGCTGTCTCAGAATGTAAAGGAGGGTTTACCATGGGAGTTGTTGTATGCAGATGATCTGGTGTTGATTGCGGAAAGTATGGATGGACTGAAGGAGAGGATGAACAAGTGGAAGGAATCTATGGAGGCAAAAGGTCTGAAGGTGAATATCGGAAAGACAAAGGTGATGGCAAGTGGTAAAGCCTGTGTTGAGGTGGAAAGAACTGGGAAATGGCCGTGTGCTGTGTGCAGGAAGGGTTTCGGAGTGAACTCCATTCAAGTACAATGTGTGCCGAGTGGGGTTTTTTTTTTTTTTTTTTTGTATACTGAATCGATCAAACATGTAGTGGTCTGAGAGGGTCATTAACGTGTGGCAGTTACATTCAAGTGTAAGGTGTGCACAGTGGGAGCTGCAGATGGAGGAAATGTTGAGTTGGGTCTTGGAGACATCGTGAAGCTGGAAGGTGTGAAAACATTTTGCTACTTAGGAGACATGCTGAATGGAGAAGGTGGATCAGACTCGGCAACGGTTGCTGGAGTGAGATGTGCATGGAAGAAGTTTTGGGAACTGAGTGGCGTGCTGATGAGGAGGGGAGTGTTGTTGAAGCTGAAAGGAAAGGTGTATGCTGCAATGCTGCATGTGTGAGAAGTGTTATGATTTATGGGAGCGAGACATGGGTAATGAATGTAGAGCAGCAACGAAGGCTGGATCGGGTGGACATGCGAATGGTTCGTTGGATGTGTGGAGTATCGTTGAGAGAGAGGAAGACAAATGATGAATTGCAAAAGATGATGGGAATGGAGCCTGTGATTGATGCTGTGAAGAGGAACAGGTTGAGATGGTTTGGTCATGTGTTGAGGAAGGATGAAAGTTACTGGTTCAAAAGAGTGATAGAAATGAATGTAGAAGGAAGTAGAGGACGGGGAAGACCGAGAAAGACTTGGCTAAAGATGGTGGAAGAAGAAATGCGGACAACCCCATAGGCACACAGACATTGGATCCACGTTGAATGAACGTCAAGATTCGACGTGGACCCGAGGTTGAAAACGAGTTGGATTTGCAAATTGGATCAACGTCATTTTTCCAACGTCGAAACAACGTCGAATAAACGTTGATACAATGTCACACTTTCAACGTCGATGTAGGGTCGAACAACCAACATTGAAACAATGTCATTTATTCGATGCCAACGGTGAAACAACGTTGAATGACTGTCGGGTTTTGATGTAGGTATTAATGTTGAGTCTCAGGTTGGGTTTTGGTTGTCCGACGTCGCGACCTCATTCCAACCGTTATTCGACATTGAAGCAACGTCGTGTGCCCGCTGGGAAGGGCGTTAACAAGGAGAAATGCAGAAAATAGGGCAAAATGGAGAAGATTGTCATGGGGCCCGCAAGGCTAACCCCCGCTCTAGCAGGGAAAATGGCCTTAAAATGCCTGTTGTTGTTGTTGTATAAACAAAGTGACCTAATTGTACTCAATGGGCCATATATTAGTATAATGTGAAGAATACAAAAAGCATCACCCAAGACGATGTGCCACTTGTCTGGGTATTACAAAATGTCTAACCACATAGTTTGTGCCATGTCACCATGAAAACATTCATCTCACTCTCCAACCTCCATACATCATCCTCTCCATCCAGCACAAGCTGTCAGGCCGGGAGCAGCACAAGCTGCCGTGTGGTTTTGTGCGTGGCAGGTGGGAATTGCCACCCATTGCCCCCAACTCTCCAAACCTTCATGTTGGCAACCCGTCGCATGGCCTGACCCTTGCACACCTTCACTGACATCTTCTTAACTCCGAATCTGGGCCAGCATCCCACCATGTGCCCACAAAACTGCTCTGTTCTCTCCACTCCTTCACTCTACTCTTTCATCTTTCTTTGCACTCCATTCATATTCTCTCCCCAATCAAGATGATAAACAAACGCATTTGCATTCCCATCTTCACTACACACATTAATCAATGCAAAATGCATGATTGGCAAGAGAGTTGTTGCTGAAATATGCAGCAAATCCATTATAACAAAACAATAACACTCATCAATGTGCTGTAACATCAGCATATTTATTGACATCTGAGGTCACCTCCCAACCCCACCATTTGTGAGTGTACTAGACAATGGATAATTACATTGCTCCATCTATGCAGATTAAGGGTAATTGTTTATTTCTACTTCTCAGCAACAATAAGTCAAATAACAGTAGTATGAAAACTAACAGAGAAAACGAACTAATAGGAAACATAATGTTTAAATGTGACTTTAAGTCCTCAACTTCCACCCAAACCCCAACTCTTCAACCCCCCCACCCAACCAACCAAAAGTCCAAACCCCCCACTCTCAAGGACTCAACCTCCCCCTCCCAACTCTATCCCATCCTTCCTCTACACCACCCTCCTCCCTACCTCAACTGCCTGTTCTCCCCTCCCGTTCCCATCCTCCTCTCCCCACTTATAAAAACAAAAGGCCATTCCCACATCGATCATTGCAATATTTTTTTCAAAAAAATCACATGTCGTTTTCAATTGAGTAATGATAATAATTATTATCATTACTCAATTGAAAACGACATGTGATTTTTTTGAAAAAAATATTGCAATGATCGATGTGGGAATGGCCTTTTGTGGCCATCTATTATAATAGATTGCAGTAATGTTAATTTCAGTAAAACGATTACAATCATGTATTATTCCACAACAATGCTAATGATGTAAGACATCAAATGGGTACTGGTGTATTTGTGTGTCTGGGCCGAATTGCACTTTTAAGGAGGCATTTGTTTTTCTGGCCATTACAAACAAAGTTTATAATCTGGTATATTTCTGGCCATGTGGAGCTCTGTTTCTGAGGTTTGGGACATGTAATGTAGGGACAATGACAGGGAGATCAGGAGAAGTGGTGGAAGTATTGGTCAGAAGAAGAGTGGACATATGTTGTGTGCAGGAGACGAAATGGAAGGGAAGTGGTGTAAGAATGGTGAAGGGTAGTCAGGGACAGAAATACAAGTTTGTGTGGCAAGGGTGCCTGGAAGGCGTGAATGGTGTTGGTGTCCTGTTTTCTGAGGAGTTTGTAGACAGTGTGGTGAGTGTGACTAGAGTGAGTGATAGGTTGATGATGGTGAAAATGACGATTGGAATGCTCTTGGTGAACGTCATCTCGGGATATGCTCCGCAGGTTGGTCGGAGCGATGAAGAGGACAAGTTCTGGTGTGCGATAGAGAAGCTGATGGAAAACGTGAAAGATGAGGAAGTTGTTGTGGTAGGAGGAGACCTAAATGGATCTGTGGGAAGGAGTATAGACGGTTTTGAGGGAGTTCAAGGGGGTTACGGATATGGTGTGAGGAATGGAGAAGGTGAAAGGATTTTGGAGTTTGCTGATGGAGCTGATTTGTTGATTTGTAATACTCAGTTCCAGAAAGAGGATAATAAGCTTGTTACATACACGTCAGGTGGGACGACGACAACCGTTGACTACCTGATGGTGCGTAGGCGAGATAGGGGGCACCTCCGGGACACAATGGTGATCCTGGGGGAGGAGGGTGTTTCACAGCACCACTTGGTTGTCTGCGACATAAGGGTGAAAGGTGCGAGAAGAGCTCGGCAGGTGAAGTACCAACCGAGAATGAAGGTGTGGAGGTTGAAAGTGGTGACAGTGAGGGAGGCATTAAAAGAGAGGCTGAGTATGGCAGAGGATGATGTGGTTGAGCTTGGAAGTGGTTGGATGTCAATGAAAGATAGTCTGTTGGGAGAGGTTAGTGAGGCATGTGGATGGACAAAAGGACCACCAAGGCACTCGAAAACATGGTGGTGGGATGAAGTTGGAAAGAGGATTGACGAGAAGAGGAGGAAGTTCAAGGAGTGGCAGAAGGCAAAGGGTATGGGGGCAGAAAAGGCAGAGCATGAAATTTATAAGGCAGCCAAGAAGGCTGCAAAGAATGAGGCAGCAAAGGCGCAGGAGGCATGTAGGAAAATGTTCGGAGAACGCTTGGATTTGGAAGAGGGTCAGAGAGTGTTATTCAGGATTGCAAAGCACATAGCGAAAGAGAGGTGTGATGTGATGGGGGTGAGTTGCTTGAAGGATGAGGTGGGACAAATCGTTGTGGACCCAGATGGAATTAAAGGAAGATGGAAGAGATATATGGAAATGCTGTTGAATGCAGAGAATGAATGGGATGGCAACATAGAGAGCAACCCAGTTTTAGGACCGGCAGAGAACATAACTGAGAAGGAAGTTGAGGAAGCGATAAAAGCAATGAAGAGTAGAAAAGCGGGAGGGCCGACGGGAGTTGTGGGAGATATGTTGAAGGCAGCGGGAAGTTGAGGTGTGAAGAGAATGACAGAGATCTGTAATCTGGTGGTGAAAGAAGGCCGCATTCCAGTGGCTTGGGAACTGAGTACCCTCGTCCATCTATACAAGGGGAAAGGTGACCCTCTGGACTGTAGCTCATATCGAGCGATAAAGTTATTGGAGCATGGAATGAAGGTATTGGAAAGGGTGTTGGAGAGGATTATAAGGAAGAAAGTGAAGATCGACGAAATGCAGTATGGATTTATGTCAGGAAGAGGAACGACAGACGCGCTTTTTATTGTGAGGCAGTTGCAGGAGAAGTAGATGGAGAAGAGGAAGAAGTTGTTTCTTGGGTTTGTTGATCTGGAGAAACCATTCAATCGGGTTCCACGCGAAGTATTGACATGGGCATTGAGGAAGTTAGGAGTGGAGGAATGGTTGATCAGAGTAGTGATGGCAATGTACGAAAGAGCGCGCACAGCTGTAAGGACAAAGGGCGGGAACAGTGGTGAGTTTGAGGTGAAGGTGGGAGTGCATCAGGGGTCGGTACTAAGTCCACTACTATTTGTAGCTGTGATGGAGGTGCTGTCTCGGAATGTAAAGGAGGGTTTACCATGGGAGTTGTTGTATGCAGATGATCTGGTGTTGATTGCGGAAAGTATGGATGGACTGAAGGAGAGGATGAACAAGTGGAAGGAATCTATGGAGGCAAAAGGTCTGAAGGTGAATATCGGAAAGACAAAGGTGATGGCAAGTGGTAAAGCCTGTGTTGAGGTGGAAAGAACTGGGAAATGGCCGTGTGCTGTGTGCAGGAAGGGTTTCGGAGTGAACTCCATTCAAGTACAATGTGTGCCGAGTGGGGTTTTTTTTTTTTGTTTTTTGTATACTGAATCGATCAAACATGTAGTGGTCTGAGAGGGTCATTAACGTGTGGCAGTTACATTCAAGTGTAAGGTGTGCACAGTGGGAGCTGCAGATGGAGGAAATGTTGAGTTGGGTCTTGGAGACATCGTGAAGCTGGAAGGTGTGAAAACATTTTGCTACTTAGGAGACATGCTGAATGGAGAAGGTGGATCAGACTCGGCAACGGTTGCTGGAGTGAGATGTGCATGGAAGAAGTTTTGGGAACTGAGTGGCGTGCTGATGAGGAGGGGAGTGTTGTTGAAGCTGAAAGGAAAGGTGTATGCTGCAATGCTGCATGTGTGAGAAGTGTTATGATTTATGGGAGCGAGACATGGGTAATGAATGTAGAGCAGCAACGAAGGCTGGATCGGGTGGACATGCGAATGGTTCGTTGGATGTGTGGAGTATCGTTGAGAGAGAGGAAGACAAATGATGAATTGCAAAAGATGATGGGAATGGAGCCTGTGATTGATGCTGTGAAGAGGAACAGGTTGAGATGGTTTGGTCATGTGTTGAGGAAG
Source organism: Myxine glutinosa (assembly GCF_964187855.1). Lineage (NCBI taxonomy): Eukaryota > Metazoa > Chordata > Myxini > Myxiniformes > Myxinidae > Myxine > Myxine glutinosa. Next base: position 93,688,577 of record NC_136269.1, read on the forward strand.
GATGAAAGTTACTGGTTCAAAAGAGTGATAGAAATGAATGTAGAAGGAAGTAGAGGACGGGGAAGACCGAGAAAGACTTGGCTAAAGATGGTGGAAGAAGAAATGCGGACAACCCCATAGGCACACAGACATTGGATCCACGTTGAATGAACGTCAAGATTCGACGTGGACCCGAGGTTGAAAACGAGTTGGATTTGCAAATTGGATCAACGTCATTTTTCCAACGTCGAAACAACGTCGAATAAACGTTGATACAATGTCACACTTTCAACGTCGATGTAGGGTCGAACAACCAACATTGAAACAATGTCATTTATTCGATGCCAACGGTGAAACAACGTTGAATGACTGTCGGGTTTTGATGTAGGTATTAATGTTGAGTCTCAGGTTGGGTTTTGGTTGTCCGACGTCGCGACCTCATTCCAACCGTTATTCGACATTGAAGCAACGTCGTGTGCCCGCTGGGAAGGGCGTTAACAAGGAGAAATGCAGAAAATAGGGCAAAATGGAGAAGATTGTCATGGGGCCCGCAAGGCTAACCCCCGCTCTAGCAGGGAAAATGGCCTTAAAATGCCTGTTGTTGTTGTTGTATAAACAAAGTGACCTAATTGTACTCAATGGGCCATATATTAGTATAATGTGAAGAATACAAAAAGCATCACCCAAGACGATGTGCCACTTGTCTGGGTATTACAAAATGTCTAACCACATAGTTTGTGCCATGTCACCATGAAAACATTCATCTCACTCTCCAACCTCCATACATCATCCTCTCCATCCAGCACAAGCTGTCAGGCCGGGAGCAGCACAAGCTGCCGTGTGGTTTTGTGCGTGGCAGGTGGGAATTGCCACCCATTGCCCCCAACTCTCCAAACCTTCATGTTGGCAACCCGTCGCATGGCCTGACCCTTGCACACCTTCACTGACATCTTCTTAACTCCGAATCTGGGCCAGCATCCCACCATGTGCCCACAAAACTGCTCTGTTCTCTCCACTCCTTCACTCTACTCTTTCATCTTTCTTTGCACTCCATTCATATTCTCTCCCCAATCAAGATGATAAACAAACGCATTTGCATTCCCATCTTCACTACACACATTAATCAATGCAAAATGCATGATTGGCAAGAGAGTTGTTGCTGAAATATGCAGCAAATCCATTATAACAAAACAATAACACTCATCAATGTGCTGTAACATCAGCATATTTATTGACATCTGAGGTCACCTCCCAACCCCACCATTTGTGAGTGTACTAGACAATGGATAATTACATTGCTCCATCTATGCAGATTAAGGGTAATTGTTTATTTCTACTTCTCAGCAACAATAAGTCAAATAACAGTAGTATGAAAACTAACAGAGAAAACGAACTAATAGGAAACATAATGTTTAAATGTGACTTTAAGTCCTCAACTTCCACCCAAACCCCAACTCTTCAACCCCCCCACCCAACCAACCAAAAGTCCAAACCCCCCACTCTCAAGGACTCAACCTCCCCCTCCCAACTCTATCCCATCCTTCCTCTACACCACCCTCCTCCCTACCTCAACTGCCTGTTCTCCCCTCCCGTTCCCATCCTCCTCTCCCCACTTATAAAAACAAAAGGCCATTCCCACATCGATCATTGCAATATTTTTTTCATTACCTCATCAAAACAGCGGAATATTTAACTCTTTCACCTCCCCGATCATGCTATTACCGACTTCGCAGAAACCGTGACCGAAACAGCAACAACATGGCTCCTACATGTCATGACTCATCATGGTCACTTGTCCAACTCACAATCCCGTGAGGTATGCGGAACCCCCGTGGAATTGCAACTCTCAAGTGACCATGAGCAGCCTAATTGTCCCAATAAATGACCCTAAACCAATTATCTTCTTCCTAATGCACAATATACACATAGTTTAAAGTAAATAATGATGGATGGTATCTTTCACAATATCACGGGATTTCTGGAAATACTCAGACAAATACTTTTGAAATGACATGGGCTTTATGGTCCCTGGTTGAGTCATTTAAGAGAAAATAGTCTGAAACAATAGCAAGGAGCTGCGGAACCTCCATGGTAAAAGCTCTTGCTGCTCGCAAGGTGCCACATAGTTATTTGAGTGGTGTATATGTAACAGAATGCTGCCTCCATCATTCCAAAAAATATAAAATAACCTGGATTTAAAGCAACACACCGACTGTCCATGTGCATATACAGTATTCAGGATCAGTACTGCAGCAAAAGCCCTCTAGTGGCAAAGTGCTGGTACTGCAGTGATTATATAGCTCTGTTAGGTTCTAACAACACTGATGCTAGGCTGACACCAAAGGCCTGAGGCCCAGGGCCTATACTATACATTCTGTGGGCTTGATCATGAAGCCTGCGACACATATCAGCTCCAACCTTTCAATATCCTGATGATCCTTTTAACAGTCGCTTTGGTCGTTTTACACTGAAGGGATAAGTTATAGGGAGGGCATGGCATTTGTGACTTTGGCAGCTCTGAGGATTTGGCTTTGCATAGAACCAACATGGCAGCGATGTGATTTTTCAGGTTACAATTGTGGGTAGATTCAAGACAGCTGTCCAACCAATGGGTGGAAAGGAGCATTACACATGGATGGAGAGACAGATGAACAAGTGTATTATTAAATAGATTTTTTATATTTTTTTCGTGTACAAGATCGAGGCTCGTGTAAGAACAAACATTAATCACACAAAAAGTCAAACCGACACACAAAACATACAATAAAGGGAGCGGGAGACAAGATGGGGAGAGAGAGAGGGAAGCACACAAGTACAACATTTGAGAGCAGGGACATCGGGAGATCTATGGGAGGGAGACGGCTTGGGGGGAGGAGGCATATGGGAAGGTGGGGGGGGGGGGAGGTGGGGTGGGAGAGGCACAAAACACATGGACACTGCTAGAACTTCCAGGAAAGATGTCGGTATTTCAAAAAAAGACCTGGAGGGAGACCACAACCTGGAGGGAGGAGTGAGATTGAAGAGAGTGAGGGAGTTTGTTCCAGAGGCTGGAGTAAAGAGGAATGAAGGAGTGAATAAAGGAATGAAGGAGTGAATAATATATATTTTGAATGATATGATGAATGTTTTGAGATAGTTGCCATAGATCGGAATTTGATAGGTACCTAGAAGCATTGAGGTTCGAGGGGTGGTAGCTATAGCTGAAGTATGGATGGGAGATTGTATACCTGTGTCAAGATTGTGACATCTGTGAGAAGGTCTCGGCAAAAGGTGAATGCAGTGTCTGTGTTTGGATCATTTGCTCAACACACAACTGTGTTCACCCCTCCCCAACACCACACATCAAAATTAACTCTGCTGTTCTCATCGCCACTCCTCCGCTCCTCACTTCCCTCCCCAAGTGAGTTTCAGTTGATACATTGTTGGTAGATATAGTTCAGGCTTGATAGGCCGCATGGACTCCTCCTGCGTCCAAGTTCCTCTTGTATCCTGGAGATATTTAAGAATTATACTCATCATACCTCTTTAAGAGGGACAGGAACTTGTTTGACTTGTAAACCACTACAAATCCAAAAGCCTGGTTCACGTTGAAAGATCCACCTTCGAAAATGAAGGAATCACCAATTAGCACAACTGCAGAGCATGCAAGGCTCAGGTCCGACGTTCGGAGCGTCTTCATCCGTGACCATGTTGGAATTGTGCGCCAGGCACCAAGTGTCCTCCCGAGAGGGGGAAGAGTGTGCATTATGTGAATGCAATATGCAAATGATGAGTCCTAATGTTATTTTCATCATTGACTTGCCTCTGACATTGGGTACGTAGTCAAGCGTGCATGCTGTTTGACTTAACTTAGCTATTTTGTTGTGAAATAAAGAGGTCAAATCATCAAAATGTAAACATTAAACGATGTTAATTTGCACTGATGCTGTGCTACCCTCTGCTATCAGGTGTTGCAATATACGGTACCATGCTGAATGATGCTCAAGTAACCCACACTACGCTTCACTGAGCAGTACTCTCTTTAATAACCTTTTTCAGGTGTATACATGGGTGGACAAGATGGATACAGAAGGAAACTCGGGAGGGAAAACTGGAAATTTGGAAGATGGAGCGATTGGGGTAGGGTCAACGAGGGCAGAAAAGATCATGGATTTCGATTGGGGATGATCTGAGATGGTGGTGAACAGCTGTGTTGAAGACCTGGAGGGAAGAAAGAGATTCAAGAGAATGTGGAAGTTGGTTCTACAGGTCAGAAAAAAGAGGAACGAATTAGTGGAGGTGAACCTTGATGTTTGCAGTTCAGAATCAACTGTCTACAGCAAACTGCGGTGATTTGAAAAAAGGGTTGGGTTGCTGCAAGGTAAGCTGGACAAATGTTGGGCAAAGTTTTGGGCTGAGGTGCAAAACGCAAACCCGCAAAAGGCAAAAGTGAGTGGATAATGAAGAAGGCATCTGATCGGATGATCGGAAGGAAGAGTCGATCATGGAGAGACACAAAACCAATGTAGAATCTCCACAACAAAATGCAGGACAGTCCATCGTAGAAAAGGAAAAATGTTGGGTCATTCATTTGTCAGATTGGATTTCTATCTGAAACCAAGGAAGGTGTTCTCAGGAAGGGAATATGATTTAGCATAACTCCGTGTTGCATTCCAGTAGATAAAATGGTTAGGAGTGGCCGGGCTTCCCGCTAGGGAAAAGGTTACGGTGTCCGCTAGGGTGCGCAGGCCGTCAACACATTCATGCAATACAATGAGGCCAGTTGTAATCTCACAAAGAAACAACGTTTTGCTTTGCAAGAACTCAGGAAAATTTGGGAATTAGTCATTGCTCCAGCCAACAAAGATGGGGCAGTAGTCGTTATGAAGAGTGATAACTATCCTGATAAAATGAACAAAAGCAAGAGGCTAGTTGGTGATGAGGGCACATCGGAAAAACTTAAATGGGGCTTGACGAAGAGGCCAAAGAAAAGCGAAAATAACACATTAGCCACTGAAAAGCTGCCGTGAAATAAGTACCACCTCGTAATATCGGCTTTAGAATGGCAAAGGTGTACCAAGGATATATGGGTTTACATAACATTCACGAAGCTGATGTGCCCATGAGGTGTATAATTATATTTTTGGAGTCTCCATCCTACATGTTGATCAAACTTCTAGATAGAGTGATTGGGTTGCTGGTTAGCGGGATGGTGAGATCCATGCGGAATAACAGCGTCGTTGTGGGGAAAAATCAAAAGGATACAGTTAGAGGAGGGAGAGATCACATGGTACATTTTATTGCATCGTTTTCCAAATGTTCCAAAGGCTTCGGCAGTCAAAGCAATCAATAATTCCTCGTATGCTGCAGTACAAGCACTAGTGTAAGCACAGCACACAGCCAAAACTTAGTGTCTTCAGAAAATATTCACACCCCTTGACTTTTTCACATTTTGTTGAGTTACAGCTTGAATTTAAAATGGATTAAATTGAGATTCCCTGTCACTGATCTACACCTAATAACCCGTAATGTCAAAGTGGAATTTAAAAAAAGAGATTTTTACAAAATAATTTAAAATGAAAAGAACAAATATCAAATTGACATAAGTATTCAACCCCTGAGTCTGTGCATCAGCATTGCACGTATGGATTTGAGGAGTTTCTCTCATTATTTATTGCAGATTTGCTCAGGCTCGGTCAAGTTGGATGGAGAGCGTCGGTGAACAGCAATCTTCAAGTCTTTCCACAGATTATCAATGGGTTTCAAGCCTGGGCTTTGACTGGGCCACTCATTAACTTTAATGGTTGCTTTGGCTGTATGATTGGGGTCATTGTCCTTTTGGAACATAAATTTTCATCGCAGTCTAAGTTCTTTTACACTTTGAAGCAGGTCCTCCTCAAGGATTTGACTGTATTGGGTCCATTCATTTGTCCCCTCTTTCCTTACAAGTCTCCCAGTCTCTGCTGCTGAAAAGCATCCCCATCGCATGATGCTACCAACACCATGCTTCACTGTAGGGATGGTGTCTGGAAATGATTATCCTGCTTCTGCTTGGAAATCAAGGGTGCTTTGTGCTTGTGTTTTTCTTTTCGTGCTTTTCGTTTAAAAAAAAACCCCAAAGTTCATTTGCTTTATACTGTGTACCCCTCCTCCCTCCTCCTCCTCCCCGCCCCAAGCCCTCTCCCTTCCACAGATCTACAGATGTCCCCGTTCTCCACTGTTGTTGTGCTTGTGTGCTTCCCTCTCTCTCTCCCCCCTCTGTCTCCCGGTCCATTCATTGTATGTTTTATGTGTCTGTGCATCCTTTAATGTTTAATGTGTTAGCTCTTACATGAGCCTCGATTCTGTATACAATAAAAAAGTGTTAGATGGGTGATGAGCTGTGCTCGGTTTCTGCCAGATGTAGCGCTTTGCATTCAGATCCGAGAATTCAATTTTTGGGTCATCAGGCTACAGAATACTTTGCCTCATGCTCTCAGAGTCTTTCACATGCCTTTTTGCAAATTACAGGCATGCTGTCATGTGCCTTTTCTCAGGAGCAGCTTCCGTCTGGCCACTCTCCCATAAAACCTAGATTTGTGAAGTGCTACAGAGACTGCAGTGAAGTGATTCTCCCATCTCAGCCAAGGAACTCTGCAGTTCTGTCAAGTGGTCTTTGGGTTCTTGGTCACCTCCCTGACCATGGTCTTTGCCTGGTGGCTCAGTTGGTCAGACGGCCAGCTCTCAGAAGAGACTAGGTCGTTCCATATTCTTTCCATTTCCTAATGATGGAGCTCACTGTGCTCTTGATAACTTTCAACACTCCAGAAATTGTTTTATACCCTTCCCCAAATCTATGTCTACTCAAAATTATATCTCGGAGTTCTATGGACAGTTCCTTGGATTTCATAGTGGAGTTTCTGCTCTGACATGCACTGTCAACTGTGGGACCTTATATAGAAAGGTGTGTTTCTTTCTAAATCATGTCCAATCAATTGAATTGGCCACATGTGGACCCCAATCAAGTTGTAGAGACATCTCAATGAGGATCAAAGGAAATCGGATACCTGAGCTCAATTCGGAGTGTCATAGCAAAGGGGTTGAATACTTATTGACTCAAGACATTTCAGCATTTCATTTTAAATTATTTTGTAAAGATTTCCACAAAAAAAATTCAACAGACATCTGGGGTATTATATGTAGATCAGTTACAAAAAATCTCAATTTAATCATTTTAAATTCAGACTGTAACACAACAAAATGTGAAAATAGTCAAGGGTTGTGAATACTTTCTGAAGGAACTGTAACATCGGAAGACATTGGTAATTTACAGTGTAGAGCATCACAAACACATATTTGGTGCTGTCATGGAATCATCTGTTTCTGCAATGGTTGCAAATTGAGTGATGGAGGAATTAGAGGACGCAGTGTTTTCCCAGAGACAGAATTGCTTGTCGAGTGTATGGCAAAAGTATGTCGCCGATACATTTTCACCCTCACCAGAGGAGAGGTTATTGCATTTGAGTCCATTAATTTGTTTGTCTGTTTGTCCACACAGAATAAATATGATTTTCTCTGCAACCATTGGTCCGATTGACAGGAAATTTTCACCATAGGTGCAACTCCACCTGTATAATTTTAAAAATAATTATGACGTCATTGGTCACGTGGTTCGGCCGCTATCTTGGGAAAACCGAAAAACTTTGCACCTCTATATCTCCGAAAGCGCTGAATAGAAGAAATTGAGACATTGCTCATTGTAAAATAACTCTCCATGGGGAATAAAATATGTTAATGATGATGTCATAGGTGCCTCCATTATGACGTCATAATTCGACAAGTACAAAACTTCATCCTATCGAAGATGAAATTTCTTGAGGGTCATGTAGGCATAAATTGGTGTAGAAAAAAATATGATGACGTCATCGGTCACGTGGTTCGGCCGCCATATTTGTTTTAACACAAAAGCCTTAAAAACCACTGAAAATACATCCTGGCGAGGGTTTGCAATCCCTGATTGCTCTTTCTTGTTTTTATTCTGCATAAGAGACGTTGTACATCACTTTCTTGACCACATTATAACATACCCATTCTTCGACTTCCAATGGAGCTGGATGGTGTGTTAGTTATTGCTGCCTTGATGGTAGATTGGCGACATCAATCAATCTCAAACCTACCAACATGGATGTATTGCTGGATTCTCAGTAATGCCATCCATTCATAATTCATACATGAGTGCAGGGTCGCCGCAGTGTTTGTGTTCCAGGCTCGGTCCATGCGTCGAGCAATTGCACCAGTCGCCGGGAGAGAAGACACCGTGAGGGTAGTGTTTGCAAACAATGGCTATGAAAGGAAGTTGCTCGTTACTTGGATTTTGGATACCAGCAGAATTCAAAGGATAGGAGAGCAAAGGAATGTGCCCTCTCTCTACCTTATCCCTGGCCTTTGCCAATGCATGCAGAATTTGCAATGTCATCACAAGACTCAAAGATCCTTTAATAATGGCCGATAGATCCAATGTTGTTTACTTTGTTCACCGAGACAGATGTGGAAAACCAGTAGGTGCCGGAGACGAGTCGCAAGGAAATGACGTAAAATAAGGAGCACGAAAGGGAAGCAAGAAAGCCTTGGATGTCCATCAGACAAGATAGTGTTCGGTGGTGACATGCCGAGTGATATAAATGGGACAGGTAATTATAATATTCAGACAACTAAAATTCGATGCCAGACTCCAGACAGACAAAGGAGACTTTTGTTACAAGCCTGTTACACTAAAATGACGTAGAACACAGGACTGAGCTTCCATCGCCTTCCACCCAACTCATTAAGGATAATACTGGAGAGGCAACGCAAACATGCAGACACCCCAAACGTGTGGGGTTAACTCAAAGTTATTCCTTCGAGAATGTTCTTTTATTTTAAACTACAACCCTTTGTTATTACTACGCTTCTAGGTCACACACATGTTTGTGCACATACCACGTGAAGAAGAGCATGTGTGTGTGTATACATTTGCATTTCCAACACCGAAATGCTTCATTCCACAACCCCTTACCTCCACCCCACACAGCCACCACCCCCTTCCCCACATATGCATATGAATTAGAGTTGTGATGTTGAACCTGGTGTATCTTACTAGTTGTCGAAGGTAATTTACACCTGTAGCGGCTACCGCTGGGTTTTCACAATCGCCTTGCACCTATCAAGGACGCGGAGCGATCACCATGCCGGGCTCGTCCAGGACGCCCGGGCAGGCCCGCGCTCAACTTGCCAGGCCTCGGTCGGGACGCCCGGGCATGCCCGGGCAGGCTCGCCCTCAACTTACCAGGCCGCAGCCAGGACGCTGGGCCACGCCCCCTCTCGCCTTTCCTGGGCAAACGCTCCGGGATAATATGTATATATATTGCTGCCCGATAAACGGGCTTTTCAGAGTGCCTGAGTGTTTGGTTTGAATAAAGCAACTCGGATGAATTCCAGCTTTTTTGTCGCGTCCATTCTTCCGATCGACGTGGGAGCCCCAGCTCCTTCATTGGTGACCTACCGACATGGACACGGCAGTCGCCCTTAAACTGCCTACCTTCTGGGAGGCTCACGCGGCGGTTTGGTTCGCACAGGCGGATTCCCTGTTCGCCCTGCGAGGCATCACGGCCAACGACACCCGCTTCCACTATGTGGTAGCAGCGCTCGGTTCGGCCACCGCGGCCCGCGCCCTGAGCCTCCTCGAGAGCCCGCCAGCCGCTGACGAATATGGCGCGATTAAGAAGCTTCTCCTCGACGCTTTCGCCCTCCCATCGGCGGAACGCGCACGGCGCCTGCTCGACCTGCCCGAGCTCGGCGACACGCGCCCTTCCGAGCGAATGGACTACATGCTTTCACTGCTCGGCGAGCACTCTCCGACATTCCTGTTCCGGGAGTTGTTCCTCCGTCAGCTGCCTAACCCGGTACGCCTCGCCCTGGCAAGCACGACGATCACAGATCCCCGGGCCCTTGCCAGAGAAGCCGACAAGATCTCCGCCGCAGATCAGCGCATCGCAGCGGCGACATGGGACCCACCGCCGTCCGACGCAACACCCATGGCGCCCGAGCACCCGGCACGGTCGACGACCGAACTGCCGACGCAATTGGCGGCTGCTACACCGAGCCGACCACCTCCAGAACGACGACCGGGGCCTCCACCTGACCAAGCGTGGTGTTACTATCATGCCAGGTTCGGACAGAAGGCCCGGACATGCCGACCCCCGTGCACCTTCGGCAGGCCGGGAAACGGCCGGGCCGGCGTTCATTACCAGCCATGAGCGCCGGCCACACAGGCAACTTACTGTTCATCATGGATAAAGCGTCCGGACGGCGCTTCTTGTGCGACACCGGCGCCCAACTGAGCGTCATACCCGCCTCTGACCAGGACAGGCAATCCGCGGTTTGCGGCCCCTCCTTGGTTGCGGCCAACGGATCGACAATCCGCACCTTCGGCCCGCGCAACGTCACCCTCTGCTTCGGCGGCCAACGCTTTGCTTGGACGTTTGTAACCGCAAACGTGCCCATGGCTCTGCTAGGCGCCGACTTCCTCTGCGCACACGGACTGCTGGTGGACGTCCAACAGCGTCGTTTAATCAACGCCGAAACCTTCAGCTCCCTGGTATGCACATTGAGCAGCTCCGCGCCAACCGAGCTGGCATGCGCCGTCCCGGCGGCGAACGAGTTTGCTCGCCTGCTCACGGAGTTCCCGGCCCTCACGCAGCCGACGTTTTCGGCCGTCGCAGTACGGCATGGGATCGAGCACCACATACCAACCACGGGCCCGCCGGTCTACGCCAGGGCCCGCCGCCTCGACCCAGCCAAGCTTGCTGTGGCGAAGGCCGAATTCGACGCGTTGGAGCACCTCGGCATCGTGCGGCGCTCCGATAGCGCGTGGGCCTCGCCACTGCACATCGTGCCAAAGCCAGGGGGTGGATGGCGCCTGTGTGGCGACTACCGCCGTCTCAATGACACTACCACCCCCGACAGGTACCCGATCCCGCATATCCAAGACTTCTCCGCTCGTCTGGCGGGACGGGTCATTTTTTCGAAAATTGATCTCATACGGGAATATCACCAGGTACCTGTCAGGGCGGCTGACGTCCCTAAAACGGCAGTCATCACGCCGTTCGGCTTATTCGAATTCTAGCGGATGCCGTTTGGTCTCAAGAACGCGGCTCAGGCGTTCCAGCGCTTGATGGACGGCGTGCTGCGTGACCTGCCGTTCCTTTTCGTTTACCTGGACGACATCCTCGTCGCCAGCACGTCCCGGGTCGAGCACCTCCTCCACCTCCGAACACTGTTCGGGCGCCTCAGCGAGCACGGCCTCATCGTCAACCCGGCCAAATGCCACTTCGGCACGACGGCCGTTGATTTTTTGGGCCACCACATCACCAAGAACGGGGCCGTGCCGCTGCCAACCAAGGTCGAGGCCATCACCACGTTCCCGCGTCCCCGCACCATAAAGGCCCTGCAGGAATTCCTGGGAATGGTGAATTTTTATCACTGCTTCGTGCTCCGCGCTGCTCAACTCATGCGGCCCCTCTACGAAGCCCTCCGGGGCAAGCCGGCCAAGCACGACATCGCCTGGTCCGCAGCAATGGATGTGGCCTTCCAGAGCTCAAAGCGGGCCCTCGCCGACACAACACTGCTCGCTCACCCGGTGCTCAACGCTCCCATCGCCCTCACCACGGATGCCTCAGACTACGCGGTGGGCGCCGTACATGAGCAATGGGCGAACGGGGTTTGGCAGCCACTCGCTTTTTTCAGTCGGCAGCTCCGGCCGAACGAGCTCAAATACAGCACGTTTGACCGGGAGCTCCTCGGTCTACACCTGGCCGTCCGCCATTTCCGCCACCTCCTGGAGGGCCGACCTTTCACGGCGTTCGTCGACCACAAGCCGTTGGTTTACGCCATGGCCAAGGTCACGGAGCCGTGGTCGGCCCGCCAACAGCGCCACCTCTCCGCCGTGTCGGAGTTTACCACGGACATCCGGCACGTCGCCGGCAAAAACAACGCCGTGGCCGACTGTCTTTCCCGGGCCAGCGCGAACGCGGTCCACCTGGGCGTGGACTTTGCGCTTATGGCGGCGGACCAAACCACCGACACCACGGTGCAAGCCCTCCGGGCGGCGGACACGGGCCTCCGCCTGGCCGACATCCCCTTCGCGGACACTGTCCTGCTCTGCGACGTCTCCCAAGGCCAGCCTCGCCCCATCGTGCCCATCACCTGGCAACGCCGCATCTTCGCCTCCCTCCACGGCCTTTCCCACCCGGGCCGGAAAGCTTCCCAGAAGCTGGTGTCGGCGCGATTCGTCTGGCACGGCCTTCGTCGGGACGTCTGCGATTGGACCAGCACCTGCACGGCCTGCCAACGGGCCAAGGTCCACCGACACACCCAGGCCCCGCTGGCACCTTTCACCGTGCCCGAACGACGTTTCGACCACGTCAACGTGGATCTGGTGGGCCCCCTCCCCCTGTCACGGGGGTTCACACACCTGCTCACCATGGTGGACAGGACCACCAGGTGGCCGGAGGCCGTTCCCCTCGTCTCCACCACCACCGCCGACGTGGCGCAGGCTTTCATCGCCACCTGGGTCGCCCGCTTCGGCGCACCGGCGGACATCTCGTCAGACCGCGGACCACAGTTCACCTCCGAGCTGTGGGGCGCGGTCGCCCGCAACCTGGGGGTCAAGCTCCACCGTACTATGGCCTACCACCCCCAAGCAAACGGGTTGTGCGAGCGATTCCACCGCTCCATGAAGGCCGCGCTTATGGCCGGCTTTCAAGACGGCGGTTGGGCCGACCGGCTGCCGTGGGTCCTTTTGGGCCTCCGCACGGCCCCCAAGGAGGACCTCCAGGCATCCACCGCCGAGCTTGTCTATGGCCAGGCGCTACGTGTCCCGGGCGAATTCGTGCCCGACGCTACCAGTCCCTGGTCCGCAGCTCACCAGCGCTCGGACCTCCAGGAGGCCGCCCGACGGTTTGCCCTCGTGCCAACATCCCACCACGGTGACCCCCAGTCCTACGTCCCCCCCAGCACTTCACACAGCGGAGTATGTTTTTGTGCGTCACGACGCACATCGGGGGCCACTCCGGCCGCCGTACGACGGGCCCTTCCGGGTGCTGCGACGGGACGACAAGTCGTTCGTCATCGACATCGGCGGTAGGTCGGACCGGATTGCGGTGGACCGCCTCAAGCCGGCGCACGTGGACGTCGACCACCCACCACGGGTGGCCCTTCCGCCGCGGCGAGGCCGCCCCCCGTCCACGGTGCCCCCCACTCGACCACCCACCACCACACCGGACCCCCTCCCACGACCCGCCAGGGGTCGCTTCGGCCGGGTCATCAGGACCCCCCTCAAATTGACCCTGCCGGTGCAAGTCGATTCTGGGGGGACGTGTGTAGCGGCTACCGCTGGGTTTTCACAATCGCCTTGCACCTATCAAGGACGCGGAGCGATCACCATGCCGGGCTCGTCCAGGACGCCCGGGCAGGCCCGCGCTCAACTTGCCAGGCCTCGGTCGGGACGCCCGGGCATGCCCGGGCAGGCTCGCCCTCAACTTACCAGGCCGCAGCCAGGACGCTGGGCCACGCCCCCTCTCGCCTTTCCTGGGCAAACGCTCCGGGATAATATGTATATATATTGCTGCCCGATAAACGGGCTTTTCAGAGTGCCTGAGTGTTTGGTTTGAATAAAGCAACTCGGATGAATTCCAGCTTTTTTGTCGCGTCCATTCTTCCGATCGACGTGGGAGCCCCAGCTCCTTCACACCTGCGATTAACTGCTAGGAATCTCTTTGACCATTTACGTTTGGCTTGGTAAGATTAATTTTTGATTTATATTTTTTGTAAGAGTGTCCTGGGTTGTGTATGTGTGTGTGTGCGTGTGAATGTATGTGTGTGTGTGTGAGTGTATGTGTGTGTGAGTGTGTGTGTGTGCATATATATATATATATATATATATATATATGTGTGTTTGTATGTGTGTGTGTGTGTGTGTGTGTGTGTGTGTGTATATGTGTGTGTGTGTGTGTACGTATGTGTGTGTATGTGTGTATGCATATATATATATGTGTGTGTGTGTGTGTGTGCGTGTGTGTGCGTGTGTGTTTGTGTGTGCGTGTGTGTGTTTGTATGTGTGTGTGTGTGTGTGTGTGTGTGTGTGTGTGTGTGTGTGTGTTTGTATGTGTGTAATCCATAGTGCAGGACAATACAATGTATTACTCGTCTCTGTGAAGTCTAATGTCAGTCTGTGTCGGCAGGCAAGATAAACAATGGATTGTAAAACTATAAGTTGATAAGATTGCATTTGCTAATGAGGTGTGGCCGAGGTTTCAAGCATTAGCACTTCCTCAGAGCAAAAAAGGTCAAACATTTTTGCTTTGACAAAGTGCAAATGTTTGAAACATCAGGCACGTCTCATCCCACACAGTGATATAAAACTAATCTTATCACCTTATCATTTAAAATATCCATCGTATGAGATAATACCATGCATTGATGGGGTACAGCACACGAGCACATGATAACATACAACATGCAGTGCAGGTGTCAGTGTCAGCGTCAGTAATACATACAGCATACTCTTTACATTTTGATAATGTGACCTCTCCAAAATTACATACAAACTGCAGGAAAAGACAATCCACATAATGCTTTAACAATATCAAATGTCATGTGAAAGACAAAATGAAAACGACATTGGTTGTTTCTATCTGCACATGAAAACGACACGTGACGCACAGGTATGATACGTGCTTCCAGCCAACTCCAGCCCTCTGTCTTGGGAGGATAATTAGCACCTGGCACACAGAGCCTGCACAACCTCAGGTGAAGACCACTCGGTAATGAAAACGTCAAACCAGCTGAAACAGTCGGAAGTGCCTTCATTTAAAAATCTACTATTTGATGATGGAAGTTGTGGTTGGAAATATTGTGGGTTGGAAATATGTAATATCAGTGACGTCAGAATTACTGTTAAGGAAAGCTATCCCAGCATTCATAGGCCCCATAGCTTTCTAAATAAATTGTTATTGAAGGATAAATGAGGTTTTATGAACTCGCATTTAGTGCTTTTCAAAAACACTCAAAATAATACACAAGACATTTAAGCAGCAGTGTACCATTGTCCGATTTTCTTTTATACAAGAACAAAGCTCATGGAAGAGGAAGGTGTCAGTGTAAAAAGACAATCAGTGGCCACAGTTGCAGAAGAAAAGGAGAACAGCACTCGGTAGGGAGCACATACCTCCGCCTGGCTGAACAGTTTACGTTTTGTATCCCACTGATAGGCCAGATCTGGATTCGGACCTGAACCAAAATCGAATCGGTTTGTTCTTGTCACTTAACCAACTCATCCACCTAGTTTTGTCATAATCCGTCCACAACTGTTTCAAATATCATGATATATATTATTTTTGGAACTATCTCTTAATGGTGAAGAATCACTTAAAGATTAAAAAAAAAAAATTGGATCCACATTTGGATCCTCACCAAAATCGAATCAATTCTTCCTTGTCACACACCCAACTTATCCACCAAGTTTTGTCTGAATCTATTGTCCAACTTTTCGAGATATCCTGCTCACAGACAGAAAAACAGATAAACAGTGGTGAAAACATAACCTCTGTCCATCTTCGGTTGCGGAGGTAACAAGAAAGTGAAAGGACGATGAACAGGGAAAGACGACAAGAGGAAGCACTGCAACCTGCAAAAACGAGGGTTGCGTAAGGTTATGTATATAGATATCTATAGATATATATATTGTTACAGACGTGGCTTGGATGTTATTTACCGAGCGGTTTTATGGTATGACCACGTCTGCACAAGTTACCCGATTGTGCCCGAACGTTGACTAGTCGCGCGATGCTGGCTCAATAAGAAAAAGAAGACACCCGGCTGGATTACAATAACACAATACGACACCAAGGTTTCAATTCTCAAGACCTCCGGAGGAGATTATATTCGTACGGAAAGGTCAGATTACAGGGGCTAGAAGTATATTACAGGAAGACAGGCACTTAGACACACTCTTACATTAACCCCGGACAGACGACAGGTAAACGGGACAAGGCTGACTCACACGGGGGTTGATGGCAAGGAAAGGCAGATAGCGATGGCTCAAGGTGCACTCTTGGCTCAAAGCAGGGTACAGTACGGTCCGGTCCGGTCCAAAGATGCGGGGAGGTATCGTCGCGCTGGGGGTGGCGGTGGCTTCTCTCTCCAAGCTGAGGCGCATCTCACGTCACATCCGGCGCGGGGCCACGTATATCCGGCGGGGAGTGACACGCCCTCGGCTCGTTAGCTCCGCCCCAGATGGAATCGGCACGTTGCTTCTCATTGGGTGCGTGGGGGGGTTACTGGCTCCGCCCCTGACGAGGAGCTGACAGCCAGCCCCTTCGGGGTAACGCCGTGGAGCGCATGGTCATGGCGGGTAACCGAGCCGGTGTGAGGACGCACACTCCCCGCCCCTCTGTTGTTGTAGTCGTAGTTGTAGTTGTAATTGTTGTTGTAGTTGTTGTTATTGTTGTTGTTTGGGGAAGAAGATGGGAGGAGGTATGGGAAAGGTCCTAAACTCACTACTGATGCCATATAATCACATTCTGGTGCAACGAAGAGTCATAATTAATGGAAACGAGGCCTTAACTGACATAGATTAAGAATAACTAGGAAGATGTCCGAAAGTTGTCTACGTGTGGTGCGGTGGACCTGGGCACGACATTTAATGGGGGAATAAGGGGAAGGTCGGCTCTACTGATTGTTGTTTACATGCAATGGGACTAGGGAATGGGGGATTGGGGAAAGTTGGGGAGTATTGGAGAAAATAGGGGAATATTTACAAGCGGATATGGAGGCCAAATTCCATATTCGCAACATTGCACCCTTCTCTACCCTCGGGGCGTCCCGACCCGATAAATTTTTACCTACTTTAGTGTGGCACGCAATGTAGTTCCCTCTACTATTAACTCTACCCTGAGTGCGACAGTTTTACAGATATTCACAAATGAGTAAATATGTCCCCCTGCGACGTTGCACCCTTCTCCTCTCAGAAACACACCCACAGGATAACCGAATCCGGAAAGAATTCTCAAACTAAACATACAGCCGGTAGGGAGCATTATTTACAAGACTACGCTGCTATTTACACTACGATCCAGGACCTGTTTTTGGAGGAACACATGCAGATGTTATGCATAGAGAGAGCGCGCTTGCCAACATCGATACACCAACCCACGAGTGCTCTGTGGCCGACGGCCTTTAATAACGTGCAGAGCACCCTTCCCGAGCATCAACAGCACCACCCCACCACCAATCGGTGCAGTCACCATTGTTCATTGGAATAAAAATAAATTCGACAACCCCTAACCCTGCAGGTGTCTCTTGCTCTTCTTGTGGTGCACTTGGTGGTGTTAACTATTAGTGGTTCACCTGTATGGCATAGGTGCCACGTTGATCCATAGGTCCATCCCCGGGTGGTGCTTGGCCGCAAACGAACTGCGGTCCATTGTGGGTGGCCACAAACATTGCGGTCCATATGGTGTATCGATCCCGGCAGCAAACAGCGAAAGTGCAGGCCCACAACTGCGCAGCCAGCACCTCTCTCTCCTCTCTCTCTACCCCAAAGCCAGATCCTCGGAGGTGGGAGACAAAAGAAGAAACAAGTGAGTAAGGTGGTAAGGGCGCAAAAGTGCACGCAATGTAAGGTGATGCACACTGGGGGCACATGGGAACCAGGTGAGACAGGTACGTTCCTATCGTACGCCCCCCCCCCCCACCAGGTAACCTACATGGCCCCTCCCTTACCCCTTACTGTATCCACACAACACAACACTACCCATAAACATCTACTTTACAAATCAACAAACATCCCTACTGTCTTCCCCGTTCCTCCCATAAACCAAATTCGTCTTCTCTCCCTCCTAACCAATCAAATTTGCCATTTTCAACTCTCATCAAAATTTGCCATCTACAACTCAACATCAGTCCCTCCTAGGGAGGGAGAGATGGAATCACCCCAATGTCTCATCCACGTCGTGATGCGTCTCACAAATCCACACAGCAATCTCATTTCCTGCAACAAACAAAGAAAACACAGGTGTGGAGTCATCATCATCACCACAGGCAAGTGGCTGCGTATGGTGCGACAGGTTCTTCAATCCTAACTATTTCCTAAATGACTTTAACAGCTTTACACTACCCGGGGTCTTTCTCCGGCCAAACCATTGGCCCTCTTACACTATGGGTTCTAAAAACCAATTCCCATTGGCCAACTGTGGTGCTCTTCAATTTGGGGTCTCACTCCCCCGATTCATCTCCCGGTGCCCTCGTACAATTTCTGGGCTGCGACGTGTACCTCTCCCAGTGGGTCTACCCACCTGCACACCTCCACCACTGCAGTTGCCTCCGAGCTTACCTGCTCCTTACCCTAACCTAACTACCAGGGGAAGGCCCTCTGGCACTCTCCCCACTCGGTGCCCTCTCTGGCACTGGGCTACCCGGGTCCATCCTCCGGATCCTCGGGCCCCATCCACAACTCTACCGGCTCCCAGAGCCCACCTGCGGCCTCACCTGGCCGACATCCTCACAGTGGTGGAGTGCCCAACCAACTACACACACTAACAGGCTACACGCCCAGCCATTTCCACAACACTAATGCACCCATCCACAACACCATTCTGCAACCGCACCACAGATGCCAATATCCAACCACAA
This sequence comes from Myxine glutinosa, assembly GCF_964187855.1. Classification (NCBI taxonomy): domain Eukaryota; kingdom Metazoa; phylum Chordata; class Myxini; order Myxiniformes; family Myxinidae; genus Myxine; species Myxine glutinosa. The sequence continues at coordinate 93,707,243 of NC_136269.1, forward strand.
CTTACCTATACCCTCTACCTAACACTTACACTACCCGCCCCGGGTATTCGTGAAAGGGGTCCACTCTTCCCCCATCCACACCTTCGCACCATGCACACCACTCCGTACCACTTACTCCAACTCTCTCCACACACCTGTACTTGCACACCTGTGCTCTCACACTTGGTGCCACCTGCACCCTTCTCTCCCCAAGCGCATTCGCGCTGATCCACACACTCACTACTCATACACTGCTCCACACACCTGTCCAATTGCACACCTGTGCAATCACACCTGTTCAATTCTCACACACACACGGCATCATCTCAGCTAACTACTCCCTTCTGAAACTTGCGCTTCCCAGTCGTCCCTTTAAACTATTGCGCTCCCCCGTCATTATCATCCATACTAATCTACCTGCGTCCCCACTACAGGTATCAGTCACTAACTAAACTTAACGTCACCTAAGGTCATCTTCTCTAGATCCCTATCAATATAACCTAACCCACCCGGGCTAGTTTTCACTGCCATACACCCCATAAACTATTGCTCCTTTGCCCCCCACCTGTGAGGGATGGTGGATTTGCCATCCCACCACATCGGGGGTCTCTCACTACCAATTTTGCACATCAAATTTCAACAAATTAAAAATTTGCCAATCACTGCCCATCATCTGCCAATCACTACTGCCAATCCCTTGCCAATCATCTAATTTTGTTTTTCTCTAATTTTGGGTCCAAAACACTAACCTCATCACCCAGTCGACTCACTAATACCTCTCGGTGCGCCAATCCCTGTCCAAAGCCCGGCTTCGTAAAGCCAAGCAATGGATGCTGGTTGTTTTGTGCCAGCGGCTGGATGCGTCCGGCACTCGGTGCAGGGACGGGGGCTTACCCGTGCCGAGATCCCACGCACCACCTCGGCACGGAGCCATCCAATGCCCCGCTCTCGACCTGCCGGCACGTCTCAGCAAAAAGTGGTCGCCATGACGACCCTTTCTATCGGGCTGCCAGCTCCGCCTAGTGGAGCCTGGACGCGGCCGTTCAAAGCGAGGCCCGGCACGCACCGAGGGCCTGCTTCGGCTAAAAGTCGCTCTAACCTCTAACCCGTTTAATGTCGATGCTTCACCTGCATGCTTACACCCCGAAGCCCGTTCCTTGCTCACACATCCAGCCGTGCTCATGCTCCTCGTACCTTTCCTTACACACCCAGGCACACCCATTCCACTCACAGCCTTGGTCACACACCTGACCACCGAACACTTTGGCACACATTCGTTGCTCGCACACCTCACCAATACACCTCTTCGCGCCCCCTCCTCGGTCACCTCCTCTGTGACAATCACAGGTGTGCCCTCATTCGCACACCCAACCACGTGCCTCACCACCAACTCCAGCGTGCATTCCCACTCACGCTCCACCATTCCAGGTGTGCATCCTTCCATCCCAGGTGTACATCCTCTCTCACCTGTCACAACTAACTCACGCTCCATGTCACTCTCACTACTCTCACCTCCATTCTTGACAGCGCACTCACCCTTACTCTTGACAGCGCACTCTTTCCTCGTGCACCTGTCCGTCACACACCTTTCTCGCGCACACTCTCCCGTTACACCCTCTGTAACACTCACCACAGGTGGACACTCTTCCTTACTTCTGACAGCGCACTCTTTCCTCATGCACCTGTCCGTCACACACCTTTCTCGCGCACACTCTCCCATTACACCCTCTGTAACACTCACCACAGGTGGACACTCTTCCTTACTTCTGACAGCGCACTCTTTCCCCATGCACCTGTCCGTCACACACCTTTCTCGCGCACACTCTTGCGCACACTCTCCCGTCACACCCTCTGTAACACTCACCACCCCGCGCTTCCATGTGCCCCCTCGCACACGCGCTACGACCGACTCACTCTCGCCAGCACCCTCACTCCTTGGCACACACTTTTTCCTCACACACCCCAGAGTCGGACTTTCTCGCACACCTCCTCTTTCGCACACCAGACCTGTCACACACCTCACCAACGGCCTTTCACGAACACCCGGATCCAAACCAATCCCCAAGCTTCTTAAATCCCCTGGCGCATCATACGCACGACCATATTGGTCACCACTTACACCGGGTCCTCTTCCTCTTCGCTTCTCCTCCATCACCTGCGAATCCCTCATCCGGTTAACGAGCACATCACGATCCAAACACAGACTTTGGACCAATTCTTTTATCTCCTCTTTTATCTCTTTGTTATCCCCTCTCCGTCGCTTCTTAATTTCGCTCACCCCTTCTTCCACTTCTTCTAATTTGTGCCTCACCTCTTTTATTCCCCGGTACGTCTCCTCAAGCTCGTCCTCCAAGGCTACCTTGACCGTTTCCATGTGCGTCCTCACCTGCCGGTCCTTCGTCTCCATTACCTCTATCACCTCGTCCAACCTCGTTGTCAGTCCCTCACGTACCATCTGACATTCCCTCTTCGTCGCTACCAAGTCATCTTTTAGTTCTTTCTGTGTCGCCTTTAAACCTCCTAATACCGCAGTGTTCCTTTGAACCTGCTCCACTAACTCCGTCTGTCCCACCGTCAGCTGCTCCACCTCCTGCGTCAGCTCCTCTATGCCCCCTTGTAACTTTACAGTCCCCTTTCTCACCTCTTTCTCCATGCGCTCCTTACAGTGCCTCACCTCCTCGCGCACTCCTCCGACCTCCTCACTCACTCCTCTTCTGATCTCCTCTCCCATCACTTGCATCTCCTGCCCAGATGCCACCCTCATCTGCTCCATTTCCTCCCTGTGAGCATCCAGTTTGGTTTCTACCCCCATTCTGACCCCCTCTATCTGCTGCTCCATTTGTTTAACTTCCCTTTCCGCTTGGTCCCTCATGTCCCTCAATTTGCCTTCCATACTGTTTTCTAACCCCTCTAACCCAGTTTTCACTCCCTCTATCTGATTCTCCTGGGCAGCCATTCTATTTTCTACCCCCATTAACCCATTTTTCACTTCTTTTATCCCGTTGTCTAACCCCTCAAAATTATTGTCTAACTTCCCAAATTTCTTGTCTAACTCCTCAAAATTATTGTCTAACTTCCCAAATTTCTTGTCTAATCCCTTAAAATTATTGTCTAACCCCTCACCGGTACCCCTCGCTTCGTCCCTCATTACCCCCATTTCGTTTCCCATTTGTCCCATACTGCTTTTCAAACCTCTAATTTGGTCTCCCAATTGCTCACTATTCTTTTCCATTCGCTCGTTACTCTGGGCCATAAGGGCCTTTATTTGCAAAAAAAACAAGTCCAAATCCACCAGGGGCGCTGTCACGGTCGCCGGCGCGGTGACCAGCGAGGCGCCATTTCGCGCGTCTGCTACCCCCGCTGTTTCGCTCTCCTCACGTGTCTCACTTTGGTCCTGGACCGACCCTGCTTCACTCTCCCCTACCGGACCCCAGCTGTCTTGACCCGCCATAGCGCGACTTTCAAAATTCGGTTTTTATTTTTTATTTTCGTAAAACAAATTCAAATTTCGCCGTTATAATTTCGCGCGGGAAACGCGCTCCAAATCGATTCTAACTGTTACAAATTTGGGCCTAATAAATTTAGTCCCGGGTTCGAATTCCACTCCTCGACACCAATTGTTACAGACGTGGCTTGGATGTTATTTACCGAGCGGTTTTATGGTATGACCACGTCTGCACAAGTTACCCGATTGTGCCCGAACGTTGACTAGTCGCGCGATGCTGGCTCAATAAGAAAAAGAAGACACCCGGCTGGATTACAATAACACAATACGACACCAAGGTTTCAATTCTCAAGACCTCCGGAGGAGATTATATTCGTACGGAAAGGTCAGATTACAGGGGCTAGAAGTATATTACAGGAAGACAGGCACTTAGACACACTCTTACATTAACCCCGGACAGACGACAGGTAAACGGGACAAGGCTGACTCACACGGGGGTTGATGGCAAGGAAAGGCAGATAGCGATGGCTCAAGGTGCACTCTTGGCTCAAAGCAGGGTACAGTACGGTCCGGTCCGGTCCAAAGATGCGGGGAGGTATCGTCGCGCTGGGGGTGGCGGTGGCTTCTCTCTCCAAGCTGAGGCGCATCTCACGTCACATCCGGCGCGGGGCCACGTATATCCGGCGGGGAGTGACACGCCCTCGGCTCGTTAGCTCCGCCCCAGATGGAATCGGCACGTTGCTTCTCATTGGGTGCGTGGGGGGGTTACTGGCTCCGCCCCTGACGAGGAGCTGACAGCCAGCCCCTTCGGGGTAACGCCGTGGAGCGCATGGTCATGGCGGGTAACCGAGCCGGTGTGAGGACGCACACTCCCCGCCCCTCTGTTGTTGTAGTCGTAGTTGTAGTTGTAATTGTTGTTGTAGTTGTTGTTATTGTTGTTGTTTGGGGAAGAAGATGGGAGGAGGTATGGGAAAGGTCCTAAACTCACTACTGATGCCATATAATCACATTCTGGTGCAACGAAGAGTCATAATTAATGGAAACGAGGCCTTAACTGACATAGATTAAGAATAACTAGGAAGATGTCCGAAAGTTGTCTACGTGTGGTGCGGTGGACCTGGGCACGACATTTAATGGGGGAATAAGGGGAAGGTCGGCTCTACTGATTGTTGTTTACATGCAATGGGACTAGGGAATGGGGGATTGGGGAAAGTTGGGGAGTATTGGAGAAAATAGGGGAATATTTACAAGCGGATATGGAGGCCAAATTCCATATTCGCAACAATATATACTTTTTTTTTCTTTTTTTTTTTTTCCAAGAGTTTTTCTGATGCTGTAGTGATGTTCCCTTATTATATTTTCATTTCATTTCGAACCCCAACGCTCTCTCTTTTGCAAAAATATTTCAAAGTCAGAACATAAAATCTGGCTTTTTTTCCTTCAGTACAACAGCTGTAAGCCATCACATCGATGCTGGGTCTGATGTACATGATCAGCAGCACGCTGCTGCCTCAACGGGCAACATATAACGATGTTGGTTTCCAGATGCGTATGTTTAAACTGAATAGTTTCTTCTCGATGAACTGGAGCAATGAGTTTTAATGATGCTTCAATGATCACTCAAACAGTGAACTACAGCAAGTGAAAGTTCCAAAAAAAACAAAAAAAAACAAGGAAAGAAAGTGAAGGTTACTTATTCTTTTATTTAATATCTATTTATATTTATTTTTATATTTATATTTATTTATTTTTTCTTACAGAAAACTTATTCTCTGTGCTTAACTACAAAGAGGTATTCCTCTATTCCAGCAGATCCTGCCCCACATAATCATACCACAAGTTTGCCAGTACGTACATCCCATCCATATACAGTACTAACTTGCACAAGGGTGATGACATGGAGAATGACGGGGCAACGCCAAGTACATTTGGATGATCATATAACGTCAGGTCATGCCAGTTTCAAAAAATGATGATGGTGGTGCGAAATTATTTGTCATCATTCAACTTGAATACACTTTCCTCCATGGAAGATCAGGGCTCATTGAAAGTGGAAATGTAAATGGAGGCATAAATCAAATGTTCTCTTGAAATATTACAAGGTAGCTGGACTCGGTACGCACTGCAATGGTGGGTTACGGTCTCGCATATGAAAACCACAATACTTGGAAATAGTTGTGATGACAGGATAACACCGGTTGCTGCCGAGCTGGTTGATTTCGACTTTAAGAGGTCCATGGGTCACACAGGAAGTGCGACCTGAGGATAAAATGTGCGACTTCCTTATTCCAAATCTGAGGAGGGTGTGTATATTTAATATTTGTCCAATGGACACTCTGTATTCTATCTTATGCAACGCTAAGCATGGCAAATAAAAATAACAATGTGTGAAATGATGATTATATCTCATGATGAATTGCAATTAAGATTTGTATTTTTGAAGACATTCTTGCATCCAGTGCAGTACAGCATTGTTATAAGGAACAATTGTTATAAAGAATGGGATTTCCAGTGGATAATTCCATTTTAACCAATATATTTGAGCTTTATATAAAGAAAGAGTAAAATGTACATCGTGACTTTATAAAAATATAATATCAGTCTGCTGAACAATTGCAGAAAAATTACATACGGCGGTGAATCGTGCTTACACATCTTTATCGCTAGGGGGCGCTCTAGTTTGTAGGGTGGTGAGTTGTTTGAGAGATTCCTGGTATATCATTATACCAGGACTTCCTGTTCCCACCCCAGTCCTTAACAATACCCAAACAATCCCCATCCCCCATAAAATATTAGGATTGGACTTGGTAACTTCCTGATGAGCAATCTCCATTGGTTACCAGAGTGTGACATAATGGTAACGGTGGATTGTCCATTAAAATGAGCCATTTGTCTCACCATTATTTTCATCATGTCATACTGTTGTGCCACAGAAATACTTTTTAAACATTTTAGCCTTTGAAAACCTTTTTTAACTTTTAACTTTTTTAAAGAAAAATCTTAAACCTTTATAAAAAGAAACTTTTAACCATCTGCTAGCCTCCAGTAACTCCGCCACACCACCCCGTCTGTCACCAGATCTGACTTTTCTTACCTTGTCGATTGATGCTTATATAATCAAAATGCTTTAATGTCAACAACAACCCTAAACCCAACAGATACCTAAAAACAAAACAACAACATCAACAACCGGATCTACATAACGGAAACTTACAAAACGACAACATGGTGAATACTAACCCCCCAAATTGATTAATTTAGAGGCTAATTGCACAAAATAAGTGAACGAATAACACCGTCACCTTAATTATATACAAAATATTCATTATAGACACGAAAACGAAAAACAAAAACAAAAAAATTAAATAATCAAAACTAATCACCTAGTATACTGATATGGGCCAGCAAGGGAAGGTAAATAACCAATGGAAGGAATAAAATAATAATGGAGAGGAAGGATTAATGACAGGGGCCAGGCATGATAGGACAATGTGAGCAGAATGAAATGGTAGCAAGAGAAGGAAAGAGCAGATCGACAGAGTGAAGACCGTTAGCAGGCAAAATTTTCTTAAGATCACTGTCGTGATGATGACCGATAGATCCTAGTGGGACAGTCACAACGGTGTTCATGGCATGCAACAAATGACAAAATGAGTACAAGTGGGATAGCCTTTAGGCTGTTAAAAATATGGTACATTTCACAGTGTGGTGATGGTACACAGTCTCACATATACCACCAGGAGAGATATGCAGCAATCAATGGCAGCAAAGAGCCACAGAAGGTACAGGGGTGAGAGTTCTGAGGGCATCCTATGCACACAAAGGACCTCATCAGGGGCAGGTGAGAGCAAGAAAGAAATGGCAATGAAGTGCAAGACCCAAGACCCATGCATTCTTTCTCCAATCCTCACCACGAATATCCATCCTCAATATCCCTCCTCCTACTGTATCGACTCAACTGCTAACCGCTGCTCGAATATTTCTTAAATCCTCTCTCCTCAAATTTCACCATCAGCACCCGTTTAAACCTGGCCACCAATCAGGTGTCTAGAAAAAAATATGGGTAAGTATGACACTGCCATAGGGCAATTCATGCAAATTAGAGGTTCAACTGTCACATCGGACTCCGAAACTGATGGTCAGGTGCAGATGGTGGGGAAAAGTCTGAGAATTAACAAAGAATGAACATACAGAATAAAATATCACCTGCTGTCCATATATAACTTACCCAATATGGCCAAATATCATATTTTGTGCATACGTATGTATGTATATATACTCAAAATTGTATATGTATATTGTATATAGTATATTGTATATGTATATATACTCAAAATTCAAATTAATCACACAAAAAGTCAAACCGACACATAAAACACAAAATAAGGGGAGCGGTAGACAAGATGGGGAGAGAGGGGAAAGGACACAAACACAACATTTGAGAGCAGGGACATCGAAAGAACTGTGGGAGGGAGAGGGCTTGGGGGGAGGTGGGAGAAGTATAAAACACAGGGACACCAAGGACTTCCAGGAAAGAAGTTTGAATTTCAAAAAAGTGTATCTGGGGTGAATTAGCGGGGGTAGAAAAGATCAACGTTTTGGATGGGGGAAGATAAGAGATGGTGGTGAACAGGTGTTTTAAAGACCTGGAGGGTGGAGTGGGATTGAAGGGAGTGGGGGAGTTTGTTCCAGAGGCGGGAAAAAAGAGGAATGAAGGAGTGAAGGTGAGCAGAGAGTCTTGATTTTGGCAGTTTAACCATAAGAGGGTTGCTGGCAGATCTTGTGTGACCTGAAGGAATATTTGGGGGACAGAGCACAGAGAGAGCTGGGGGAGCAAGGCCGGAGAGGAGTCGGTAGAAGACAGAAAGACCACCAACCTGCCATCGATCAATCAATATCGAGTCAATTTCGAGATCAGTATCGAGTCAATTTCAAAATCATAATTTTATTGAGGAATTTTTGAAACCTCCTACCTACCCTACAACATCCGCTGGGACCCCAAAACGTTCCACAGGATGTTTGGCGGGGCTACCCCCAAAACTGAGGGAGTAGTTAGGGGACGGACAGACAGACAGACACTCCCGTTTTATAATATAGATGATGATTTGATAAGTGAGTATTATATTATGAAAAAAAACATTCATCCTAAGCAGTAAAGACCACGATGAAAAAATACTTTTGCTCATGAAGGCTTAATGTCGATCTGCGTTGGCAGACAGGTAGAACGATGGATATAAAAAACAGGACGTTGATGCTAAACTGCCATGGGAAGCAAGGAGAAGCTAACATTTTGGGATTTAACCTTGGTCAGAACAATAAGTCTCGACGTCAGCTTCTACTTATTTCCCAAGGCGGTTTGTATACCGTCACTTAAATAAAACCCTGTTGATTTCACGAAATATTGATGTCTTACATCGAAAAATTCATCATATTAAAATTGAAGGAACCATACAAAAACATTCAATGACGTTTTCCACGTGTTAGTGTGTATGTGTGCATGTCTGTCTGTCTGTCTATGCACGTGCATGTGTGTATGCGGTTGTCTGTCTGTCTATGTACGTGCATGTGTGTGTGCGTGTATGTCTTTGTCTATGCGTATGTGTGTCTGTCTATCTATGTGCTGTGTGTGTCTCTGTGTATCTGTCTATGTGTGTGTGTGTATGTGTGTGTGCGTGTGTGTGCGCGCGTGTGTGTGTGTGTGTGTGTGTGTGTGTGTGTGTGTGTGTGTGTGTGTGTATGTTACACAGTCTTGAATATGCGATCTCAGAAAAATTTCCCTCCCCAGTTTTCCCCTGTATGAACTCTGTACATGCAACAGCTCAAAGTTCCCCCTTGAGCTCTTTCATGTTTTTACTTAAAACAGTTCAAAACATACTAAGAAAAATAAAAATAAAAATGTCGAATTTATTTCTCAGGCTCTCGTGCTAAGCTCTTGTTTTGGTGTACCTGAGTTAGGCAATGCCCTTTGCAATGAAACACGTGTATTATTCTGGATTCATGCAGTTTCCCAGACAACCAACGCTAAGCTCAAATCCATGTGCCATGACATTTCTCAAATTCATAGTGCAGAAATAAGTGGTGTGAATTTAGGAAGGGGTAAACCTGTTTGTTCTTGCATTGCTAATTGGAATGCCCAAACAAACTTTTATTTGTATGAACCTTTGGCGTGTTTTATTTTGTTAGTCCATCTTGTACACTTCATTTGAGAAAGAGCATTTCGTGTTCTCAGAGTAAGCCTGCCCCTGACAGCTCCGCAGAGTGTATTTAGGTAGTACGTGGTCCGCAATGCAACTGCGCATGAACTGGACCTAAACAGTGGAAAATGAACCCAATAAGTCTAATGGAACAAGGCAATTTAAGTTGTGCTACATTTGTAAATACCACGATGTCATGGCCGAACCATTATCATTTTTGCATTTTCAACTTCATTGTATTCACTTTGAGCTCATTCATCGAGCGATCATTGGCGGGTCTCATGTTGCGTCCCCGCTGACATCACACAAACGGACATTAATGGTAAATGTTACAGGTTGTAGACATCTTTATGTTTCATGATGTATGAACTTGAGGATAGAAAAAAAAAAACTAAAATAAATGTCGTGAATGACACAATGTCCAATAACATCCCACAAACACCGCAGCTGAGGGAGCTCCTACTACTTGGTATAAAATGTGCTTGAATCACAGTTCAGCCAAGGACACTGTGGAAGTGTGTCAACCTGTTTTCACACTTACAAAAAAAATTGCAATTCGTTTGCTGCCTGTTCGGCCGCAAATATTCTGAGTTAAAAGAAGCAGATTTTTTTTCATTGGAGTGCAAGTCTTCTGCTACAAATGTAAGGCCTTTGCAGGCTTATCTCGATAGCGCACTCACACTCCCTTAAAATAGAGCGCACTGATACCGACTAGTCCGCATTCTCCGCAGCCGAAGAAACCTATTGTGTCCTTCATAACAATTATGGAGGACAGAAAAACTTTTGTCAAGACGATTACTTGGAAATGTCAATAGACAACATATCAATATTGGCAATGCCAATCATCCCACAAGCATAGGGCCATATTAGCGTAAGCCGAAAGGATTAGAGGCTCAAAATGCAATATTTTTCCAATACTATTGAATGTCATAAATAAAACTCCTCTTTTTCTTATTTCACCAGGTTTTTCTTTGAAAATTTGAAATTTCATTTGTTAATGTTAAAGCAAATCGCTAATGTTCCCAACTTATCTTTCTATATTATTTTTCCAATAAATTTCCAATCCAATAAATTTTCCAATCCAATAATTTTTTCACAATAAACAAACAAAATTTTTTTTTTTACATGATTAAAGTCAGTTCTACCTCTCCATTTTCGTTTATTGGGAAAAAAAACTTTGGCTTTGGACATCAAATATTGACTAATAGTGTCACGTGATATTGGAGATATACATGATGATCATATGATGTATCATACTCGATAAAGAGTGCCGGTTCTGCTTAAGGAGTTTCTTTGACTAGAGTTACAATCCTGGATTGGTCGGAACCCCAACACAGCTAACTTTGGCAAACTTTCTTTTTTTTGTTTTTGTTTTAATGTTGAAGGCTTCAGTCACGGACTATATAGTCCTCATCAAGGCCAGGCCTTAAATAAAAGAGCTGCATTGATAAAGGTGAGGAGTGAAAATGAGAAGAAAAGTGTATTGTTGCGGTTTTGAGTTTGTACAATAAAGGTTAATTTTCCCCCTCATAGTTAGTCACACAACAACACGTAGCCTCGCGATAGTTCAGTTATTTCTTAGTATGTGTAAGCATAGTCCTTTTCCTGTGTTAGTCTTGCGTTGAGTAGAATAATGAGAGTTAGGTCCTTTCATTGCCTTATGCCGCCTTTGGCTTTTGGCGCAAATTAACACGAGGCAGGCCTGGCAAGTCGAGGCAAGACCGAAGGAAGGCGGAGGGGAAGCCGAAGGTAAGAGCGAGCCGCCAATCAGGGCTCGAATGGAGTGGCTGTGTCACTGCGTCAAAAGGCATGGTTAGAACCTTCGAGCGAGCTAAGGGGGTTGGCAATATAACCCGTTGCGCGAAGCCCCCACCCCAGTTATGGGAGAGGCGCTTGACGAATGATTGAGTTATGAGAAGGGAGAGGCGCTTGTTGAACGAGTCCTGAGAGAAGACGTGCATGAACCAAGTAATAAGGCGCTCTTACAACTTAAATGCTTGGTTGAGCTGGAGGCAGAACCTCCATTGAGTTACGCGAGTGAGCGCACCGGTAATTATTCGCGCTGTGAGAAACCGCCAAGCCTGGCAAGAGACGTGTACATTTCCCGCCTGCCTGCTCTGCCCCTTGTTCGAGAGACGCGCTGCAAGGATCCCTCCCGCCGCCTGCTTGCCTTCATCGAGGGACGTGCTGTGACCGGGGAGAGCCACGCTGGGCAAAGCCGTTCCTGGATGACCAAGTCGGCGCGTTCGGCGAGTGAACATCATCCTTCCTTCATTTCCCCCTGTGAGTGTGATCGGGCCCGTATCTGGGGATAAATTAAGACTGTATAAGGCTGCTCTGTGTCTCTGCTTTCTACCGATCCTTGTACATAATAGTGTAAATAATAATTAAACCTGTGTTCTTCCTTCCATTCGATCGTCCCCATCATTTCCATCATTGACTTAGCATGGTACGATTAAAACCACTCCAATCGGGTTCCAATACCAAAGGTAACTGCACGGACCACGTGGTACGCCATCCGCTCGGTGTACTCAAATTACGCGTGGCTCATGCGAGGCTTGATCCCCACTTCCACGGCGGCGCAGGTATTTAGGTATGTGCGAGAATTGTCCCGAAACCCTACCTTGCGTTTGCCCGGGAGGGGCGATTCAAGTCTCTCGGTTGCGCCGACCCAAAAAGAACAAGGGGCTTAATCTCCCCTTGGTAAGGGCAGGAGGGTCGCGCAGAAACCATAACAGTATGATGAAAAGTGTATGATGTTTGTTTCTGAGAAAGAGAGACTGAAGCTACCCCGGTCGAGCGATAGTTTTAGTGAGACAGAAAGTAAGACCAGCAATCTTGACACAGAGAGTGCAAGATGGTTCCGGGCAACACTTTAACATTCCTAAGTCAGGACGGTAGTACTACCTTGGGCAGTTGCTGTCTACAACCTACCACCCACCTAAAGAACGTCAACGACACTGTCCAATAACATCGCACAAATGAAATATTTATCTCAACCATCACTTTCAAATACACAAATGAAAACGTCGGCTGTAATACAGTAGATTGAATTGCACTCAATACAGTTGCAGAAATGTAGCATCAGAAAGTTTCATTCAAGGTAAAGTAACTAAAACTAGTGCTTTCCTAATTGTAGTAAAGATGTAAACGTCAGGAAGTTAAATTCTCGTCTCAAATAAACCACCTTAAGCATTAAGCCAACACCTGGCTTGAAAGTACCTGACGTCGAAGTACATTGTCCGTTGGATGCATGTTAAGCTGAGTGTTCTGTCTGATAGCATTAGCTAGTGGATAGTAAAAACACCACTATGTTATTTGAAGAAGGTGAGTTATCGCTGACACCCTGTACAAATTCGAAATTCCTGCCACCTTCAGTTGAACATGAGGCCTAGCCTGTCAGTTCGTGAATGACTTGGGCCAAACATCCCTCTTACATGACCTTATAAAAATGTGGGATTTATTGGATTGCTGGTACATAAGTAGTCGACATTAGCTAGTAATTGCCAGTGGTAATTAGTTTGAAATGTACAGCAAACTCAAGTATGTAGAAGGACAACTGATCCGCATTCACCACTAGCTATAGTACAGATCAACTTTTTGGACACCTTGAAAGCAAACTTCAAACGGTGAAAACTTTTGTAAAGCTAATCTGTGATTAGTGTGAGTACAGACTAACTTTGCAAATGAGAAAGTGACTTTAAGAATATCACCCAGACCAGCAGACTTTCTTTTCAACAACAGTGAACGTGCTCTTATCTTATTTAAGTGGTTTCAAACTTGTTGGTGGAGGCAAGATATGATGGATCGTGAAACTGGAGGAAATTAGCAGAAAGTGGAGATTGTAAATATAACTAGGTGGGATGCTCATTGGGTTGTGGGACTGATGGAAAGGAGGGATACTGGAATTACATAATTAATTAATAATTTTTTGCTTAAGAAATACACCAATAAATGTTGAGCCCAGGTGAAGACAGAGAAATATAACTTAGCAACAATCTTTACAAAGTGTCCTTCCTGTGTTCTCCATTTACTGATTAGCAATCAACAGTCATGTACTCATTGCTTTCCAGGGATCTGCGATGGGCTGGTCACATTTCTCTGCTGACTATCGTGCCAAGCATCACCTTGGCATTCTCTACAATTTCAATTCCTCCATAATCACCACAAAGCCTCTCACTACAATAAAGGCCTTTGTGCACGGTGCCATGGAATATTTTCCCACCATGGGTAGGAGCTCGACTTTCAGATGTCTTTCTTTCTCCATATCTTGCTTTTGAGTACAAAGCTGAGCACATGGTATGTATTATGAAGATTGCAAGGCATGTGTTTCTCTTTTTCCCACCATGTTAGTTATGATGCCCTCCTGCTTTTACAATTATCTCTTCATTGGTCCCACTCTGGATTCTTAATGACACTTAACTTTCCCATGATCCCTATGTTCGAATCACAAATTCAAATGTTTTTCAGGTTGTCTAAGATGCCGCCTTGTTCATTTCTGCCGTATGGAAATGGAGATGGTGCTCAAACTAAAAGAGATTGTTTGGGTGACAAGTTAATTTTATATTATGCTAGCAGAAGTACCCGGCGTTGCCGGGCGGAGGAGGGGGGGGGGGAAGGGAGGGATAGGGGGAGAAAGGGAGATGGGGGGAATGGGGAGGAGGAGGGAGGCAGGAGAGGAAGGGGGTTCATATATATGCTGGTGGGTGAATGTGGCATTCATCACGTTTCTGAGTTAAATGTGATGCCGATCAGGAAGAAGAAGAAGCCGTTCTACCAAATACGTACACATCCGGAATTGTTTGATTTATTTGTAGTCAAATCTCTGGTGATTGTTTTGTATTTATTTATGCGAATGTGTACTTGTATATAACTGTCATTAATTTAAAAAGGCTTAGGCACTATCGAGCGATTTTTTTTTAACTCCAAAAAAACGATCTTTTTTTTTTCATAATTATTATTTTTATTATTATTATTTGCCTAAAATACTTCCAGGCACTCACTGATGAACCTCTGAAAGTTTGACGAAGATCCGTTCAGCCAACTCTGATGTCTGTCGACAGACAGACATCTCTCTTATATATACTGAAACGCAAAAGAAACTTACCACCTTTGAAACCTTTAAATATCAACAATAACACTGCGTGTAGTAAATGTGTGAACTTATTTGTGGACAATAGTGTCCTCACTGTCAGACAAAATGGTCACGGATGGTCACTTGAACCTTCAATGGTCACTTCATAGCACAGCTGTTGAACAGCCGTTTTGACTGTCAGTGATCAGCCAAGGGGTACGGGATGATCTTAATGAGCTGCACGTGATGTCTTGATATTGGCTTTAAAAAGGCCAGTGCAAAATGGGCATTTCAATCAACAGGCCACGATTGTCAAGGGATCAACGGCAGCGTGCCCTGGGCATGCTGCAAGGCGGACTGAGCTACCATGAGGTGGCACGTCGCCTTGGCTGTTCACACCAGACGATATCGGCCCTGGTGGACAGAGACACCCTCCACAACTCTGCAGATGACAGACCTCGATCAGGGAGGCCAAGAGTCACCACTGCAAGGCAGGATAGGCAGATGGTCCGAAGTCACCTGCGGGATCGATTCCGTCCAGCATCCCGCACTGTGGCAGAAACTCTGGGGCGTGCAAACCCACGGATCTCCAATGATACTGCACGAAGACGACTGTATGACTATGGTCTTGTAATGTAATAAAATTGTAACAGTTCAAAATAAAACAAACCAACAATTGCTAATTGAAACATTGGCATTTTATTGATGACATGTCAAGTTTTGACCAAGATACACCATCTCATCAGTTTGTTCTACAGTACAGAACAGAACAGGGTGCAATGTCAGTCCCCTTTCAATAGCATGTGTGGCCACCATTGTTTTGGATACAGGCAGTGCATCGTGGGCATATACTGCCTACCAGTCTTTGGATGGATTGCTGCTGGATTCTGTCCCACTCAGTCCTCAATGTCTGAAGCAACTCTGCCCGTGTCCTGGCCCTGCCAACTACGTGTCTCCCAAGCTCATCCCACAGGTCTATGGGATTCAGGTCAGGGGAGAGCGCAGGCCACTGCATGGTGTTGATGTTCTCGCCTTGGAGAAATGCAGTGGTAAAGCGAGCAGCATGGGGACGAGCATTGTCATGCTGAAAGGTTCTCAGTTCTGGGTGGTCTAGCAGGAATGGCAGCAGATGAGGTCGCAGGATGTTATCCACATACCGCTGGGCGTTAAGATTCCCATCCACAACCACCAGTGGCGTCCTGTACCGGCTTGATATGGCGGCCCACACCATCACATTTGGGCCACCCCACCTGTTGGCTTGACGCACGCAACAATCGGCATATCGCTCGCCAGTTCTTCTCCAGACACGCTCACGCCCATCAGGACTGTCCACACAGAACCTTGACTCATCGCTGAAAGCGACCTCGTTCCACTGCGCCAAGGTCCACCGCTGATGCTGCTGGCACCATCTCTGTCGGTTGCGGCGATGGGCAGCCGTCATCACGGGGCCTCTGTATGGTCTTCTGGCAGTCAGACCATAGTCATGCAGTCGTCTTCGTGCAGTATCATTGGAGATCCGTGGGTTTGCACGCCCCGGAGTTTCTGCCGCAGTGCGGGATGCTGGACGGAATCGATCCCGCAGGTGACTTCGGACCATCTGCCTGTCCTGCCTTGCAGTGGTGACTCTTGGCCTCCTTGATCGAGGTCTGTCATCTGCAGAGTTGTGGAGGGTGTCTCTGTCCACCAGGGCCGATATCGTCTGGTGTGAACAGAACGTGCCACCTCACGGTAGCTCAGTCCGCCTTGCAGCATGCCCAGGGCACGCTGCCGTTGATCCCTTGACAATCGTGGCATGTTGATTGAAATGCCCATTTTGCACTGGCCTTTTTAAAGCCAATATCAAGACATCACGTGCAGCTCATTAAAATCATCCCGTACCCCTTGGTTAATCACTGACAGTCAAAACGGCTGTTCAACAGCTGTGCTATGAAGTGACCATTGAAGGTTCAAGTGACCATCCGTGACCGTTTGGTCTGACAGTGATGACACTATTGTCCACAAATAAGTTCACACATTTACTACACGCAGTGTTATTGTTGATATTTAAAGGTTTCAAAGGTGGTAAGTTTATTTTGCGTTTCAGTATAGTAGAAGATACTTTTATGGGTAATTGAAGGGAAAACTTATCTTCTCTTACAACTTGTCATATTACTTAATCCCCTCTGAGCTTATTTTGTTTCGAGTCTAGTTTGTGGGGGCTCACAGGTCCTGTTTACCTGATTCCACATCCACTGATGTCTAAAAATAATTTGTGGAGAACATTGGACATGGAGGGCACTGCATGCATTTTCCATTTCAACTTTCCAAGCAATATCTGAGAAAATCTTAAAAGATGCCCTTGTTCCTAGCCCCTGGCCCTGTTGGCCCATGAAATGTAAAAACTGAACAAAAGCCGCAAATAAGCTCAGTAAAAGTTGAACTTATCTGTTGTAATAGGAGTAGTCATTGGTTGTCATCGTAATTATATACTAATCTTGGTATTTTGTTAAATCGGTACCCTCACATTTTGCCACACGTAGATTGGGTCAAATTATACAATGCCTGTCGACAAATAATGTCAGAAACCTTTTTGTTGGAATATGAGCGCACAAGATGTGGAAGAAAATTTTCATTTACCGTACAATAATGTTTTAAAAAATAACTTTAAAAAGTGTGAACACTACCTTATGGGACCGTTTGCCAGCTCATCTTCTCGGAATAATGAACTCCATGCTGATGTTGCCCAGACAGCGATAAATACATCCATGGATCGATTCCTTTCTCCAAAAGGTATAAGTCGGCTGACAATTTGCCAATAAAAGTCTTTACAAGCCGATGTAGGTGACCAATTTGCCAATAAAAAGCTGACTGATATTGCGATTTACGGTACAGCAAAAGGCAGTACTTTATGCAGTGGGCAGTTTTGTGTTTTCACAGAGTGCAACAGAGTCAGAGAGCATATTCAATTTTGATATACCCTCGGAACCCACGTTCCTGGAAAATCCGCGAATAGTAAAACCCAAGAATAGCTGGGCATTGCTTCAATGGAAAAAGGGGGGATAGGTTCCCGAGTCACAAAAACCCATGAATCGAGAGGACCAAACCGTGAATGGCGAGGCAGAATCCACGAATGGCGAGGCAAAATCCATGACCGGCAAGGCAAAATCCACGAATGGTGAGGCAAAATCCGCGAAGGGTGAGGCAAATCCCGTGAATGTTGACGATAATCCGCGAACGTTTTATAAATACCGTATGTGAAGCTAACGGCTCGTGAAATATATATTTTTTGCACACCTGAAAAACTGCGATTCGCATAACATGGCAGAGAAGAGGAAAAAAAACCCAATGAATTGGTGGAACACTTTTCCGCGAATAGAGAAACAGGTCGCATTTTATCACCCGCGAATAGCGGGGTCTGACAGTATTTCCTTCCTGCTATAACTTAGAGGTTATAACAACTAGTAAAGGACACCTAAACAGGGTGCATGTGAGGGAGGCACCCCCTGTTGATCAGAATCCTTGCAGCCAGTGCTCTGCACAGGGTTTCATGCTCATCATTCTAATTATAGTTGTGTGCGTATGGATATGTGTACGTATGGATATGTGTATGTATGGATATATATATATATATATATATATATATATATATATATATATATATATATATGTATAATGTATATATATATAATTATATATATATATATATATATATATATATATATATATATATATATATATATATATATATATATATATATCCTTGAACAGGACTTGCCGGGGGAAGAGCACTTGCAGAGGAGAGGGAGTGGACTTGCATCACTCGCACTGTATGAACTTCACTATCGCTAGAGATACGCGGGCGCAGCCAGGGCGTTTATAACTTGCGCGTTTCAGCCAAGCGAGTGAACGAAGCTGCATAACCGCCCTTCACCATAAAAGCCGTCCCGCCTTTGCCATAAAAGCCCTCCCTGCCATTCGCCCCGATATATCACCGTTGCTCGAGAGACGTGCTGTGTGGCCTTGTCTTCGTCGATCACCATCTTTGCGGACGTGCCGGGGACCGTGGAGAGCTGAACAAGAACCACCCTTGGACGCGCTGGGGAACACCTGACCATCTGTAATACCCCGTGTGAGTGAGTGAGACGGGCCTGTTGTCTTTGGGAATTAAGAATAAGACTGTATAAGGATTTCCCTGTGTCTCTTCGTCCTGAACTGTATATACGTGTGATACCCATTAAATCAATTTGTTCTTCCTTTCTTCTGAATTCGATCGTTCCCGTGATTTCTCCAATTGACTAAGCATGGCACGAATAAGATTGCTCCAATCGGGTTCCATTAATTATAACTGCATGGATCACGTGTACGCGAACCGCTCGGCGTATTACCATCACACGTCATTTGGGCGAGGCTTGTTTCCTCGCTTCCAGGGCAGCGCGAGTACTGAGGTACGAGCGAGAATTTGGTCCCGAAACCCTATTTTGCGCTGTCCGGAAAGGACGTAATCGGTCTCGGTTCACGCCAGGCTAGTAAAGACAAGGGGATTAATCCCCCCTTGATAAGGGGAGAAGGCTGGTGACAGAACCATAACGACACCTGTACACACGGACCTGAAGCCACAATTGGTATTCCCAGAGGAGATCTGTGTGACATGGTTGCGGCCTGACATTCTCATTTGGTCAGGTGCAACAAGACAGGTCATCTTAGGGGAATTGTCGGTACCTTGGGAAGAGAATATGGAGGAGTTGCATGAGAGGAAGAGAGGAAAGTACACTGAGCTGGAGGCAGAGTACCGGGAGAAGGGTTGGCGAGTTTCGTGACAGCCATTTGAGGTGGGGTGTGGAGGGTATATTGGCAATTCCTTTTCTGCATTTCTTGCTAGGCTGGGAGTGTGTGGGACAGAAAGAAGGAGGATGTGTGACAAGGTGGCCCAGGTTGCCTTGAAAGGCTGGAATCTGCATTTCTGCATTTCTGCATTTCTTTCATTTTTCTGCATTTCTTGCTTGAAAGGCTGGATATGGAGGAAGTTTATGGAGGCACGTCGAATGGTGTAGGTTAGTTGTGTGTGGTTTTTTGTTTTTTTTGTTTTTTTATTTATATATTTATTTATTTATTTTTGTTACGATTATTATTTCTTATTTTGTGTATATGAGTGAGTGGGTGAGGGTGTGTGTTTTTGCATGAACTAATTTTTGCATGAGTGTGTGTTTTTGTATGTTGAGTGGTGTATGTTGTAAGAGTAGGTGGTTGGTTGGTGTTGTGTGTGGATGTATGTGTGTATGTATGTGTGTATGTGTGTGTATGGGTGTGTATGTGTATCTATGAATGATCTGGTGTGTTTTGTTGGTGAGTGGTGAAGGGTATAAAGGTGGGTGTTTGAGTGTTCCACCATGTTTGGTTGGTGCTGTGGATTCTGGATGTGGATGTGTTGTTGTTGTAGTCTGCGTTCGCACTGGCTGGGGGTGGGGGTATGCACGCATCCAGGTGTAGTTGCTGCATGTGGATGTGTATGTGTTGTGCCCCTGCTGGCCCACCTTAGCTGACCGTATCGAGGTTGAAGGGCCGAAACGGGATGATGCTGAGGACCTCGACTGAGGACCCGGTCAGTGCGGCACACTTGTGACCAGGTGTGTTTTGAACTTTTATATATGTATGTATATATATATATATATATAACAAAGACCCACACACATCTCTCACATGTAAATGAAGGGAATAACCAATCAGCTCTCACCTAATCAGTTACACCAGGTGGCTAGGATTAAATAAATAAATCGACTCTTCCCATGCTCTTCAAGCCGAAAAAGGTGCATAAAGCAACCATGAAGGCTACACAATGTAAACCCTTTGCTGTTCCAAACTTTTCCCAGAGTCCCTCCACAACTGTAACGACATTTACACAGTACGCACAAGAGAATCCCAATGCTACACACCCCCTCAGCTGCCGGACGGGTTTCCTCTCTTAGTGACGAATCATCAGCAACAGCGCATAAAGAAACGCATACCATTGAGGCTCCCAAGCATGGACCATGCTCAAAGGTCAAGCAGACAACCTATAAATGAAAAACAAAGACCCACCCACATCTCTCACAAGTGAATGAGTGAATAACCAATCAGTTCAATAACCAATAACGAAACAAGGAAGATGTCATGCAGAGCATAAGATGTCATGGAAGATGTGCAAAATCCAGCCCCCCCTCCCCCCCATCCCCAAAAAGGAAAAGGTGCCATGGATACATAAGTTTGTCCATTTCATTAAGATTTAAATTGAAGATATTAATCAAAGCTCAGGTCAATCGGTTGCAAATTGGTGATTTTTCAGATGAAATTTGATGATTTGAGAAGTTTGAACTTGAGTTGACCTTTGACCTTTTTACCTCGAAATACTGTAGTTGCTTTCCTAATTCAGTGATGAACTATGCAATTTCTCTTTAATTTTCAAATCAATCGGATTAAAATGACAATTTTAGAAATTTGATTTCAAGATGACGTTTGACCTCAAAATCAATAGGCTTCTCATCTGTGACTACCTCTACAAGCTGGTAAAGTTTCATGACGATCGGTTTAAAATTTGGACTCTCTCCAGCCAATGGGTTTGAAGGCTTTATACAAATTCACCTTCATGATATTTTTAATGTACAGTACTGTATAAGAATTACATGAAAATATATTTGGAACCAAAACAGTTTTGATATCCATGTACCCGTATATGAAAATGTATACCTGTATATGGAGTGCCTTACCAGAAAACCAATGTATATACAGTGCCTTAAGAATGTATTCACGCCCTTTGACTTTTTCACATTTTGTTGTTACAGCCTGAATTTAAAATGGTTTAAATTGAGATTTTTTTGTCAGTGATCAACACATAATACTTCATAATGTTAACGTGGAATTTTATCATAGAATTCTTTACAAAGTAATTAAAAATTTTAAAGTAAAAAGCTGAAATGTCTTGAGTCAACAGGTATTCAACCCCTTTGCTATGATACTCCAAATTAAGCTTAGCTGCATCCAATTTCCTTTGATCATCCTTGAGATGTCTCGACAGCTTGAGTGGAGTCCACCTGTGGCCAACTCAATTGATTGGACACGATTTAGAAAGAAACCAACCTTTCTATATAAGGTCCCACAGGTGACATTGCATGTCAGAGCAGAAACTCTACCATGACGTCCAAGGAACTGTCCGTAGAACTCCGAGATAGAATTGTGAGGAGGCATAGATCTGGGAATGGGGATAAAACAATTTCGAGAGTGTTGAAAGTTCCCTAGAGCACAGTGAGCTGCATCTTTAGGAAATGGAAAGAATATGGAACTACCCACACACTTCCTGGAGCTGGCCATCTGATCAAACTGAGCAAACGGGCAAGAAGGACGTTGGTCAGGGAGGTGAACAATAACCCAATGACCACTCTGACAGAGCTACATAGTTCCTTGGCTGAGATGGGAGAACCTGTCGGAAGGACAACAGTCTCTGCATCACTTCACAAATCTAGAATTTATGGGAGAGATGCCAGCCGGAAGCCACACCTGAGAAAAGGTCCATGACAGCACACATAGAGTTTGGAAAACGGCACATGAAAGACTATGAGAGCATGAAGCAAACGATTCTGTTGTCTGATGAGATGAAAATTGAACTCTTTGGCCTGAATGCAAAGTGCTACATCTGGCGGAAACTACCGTAAGCACAGCTAATCCCCACCCATCCAACACTATCCCTACTGTGAAGTATGGTGGTGGCAGCATCATGCTATGCAGATGTTTTTCAGCGGCAGGGACTGGGAGACTTGTAACGATAGAGGGAACAATGAATGGAGCTAAGTACAGCCAAATCCTTTGGGAGAGCCTGCTTTAAAGTACAAAAGACCTTTGACTGTGGTGAAGATTTACATTCCAACAGGACAATGACCCCAAGCATACAGCCAAAGCAACACTGCAATGGCTTCAGAACAAGAACGTGAAAGTCCTTGAGTGGCCCAGCCATAGTCCAGACGTGAATCGCCTTGAGAATCTGTAGAAACACTTGAAGATTGCTGTTCACTGATGCTTCCCATCCAACTTGCCAGAGCTTGAGCAAGTCTGCAAGGAAGAATGGGAGAAACTCCCCAAATGTCGATGTGCAAAGCAGATACAGACATACCCAAGAGGACTCGAAGCTGTAATCACTGCCAAAGGCGCTTCTACAAAGAATTGACTCAGTGCGGTGAATGCTCATGTAAATTAGATATTTCTGCATTTCATTTTCAATAGATTTGCAAAAATTTCGAAAAACATGTTTTCACTTTGTCATTATGGGGTATTTTGTGTAGATCGGTGACAAAAAGTTAAAGATAATCCATTTTATATTCAGGCTGTAACACAACAAAATGTGAAAAAGTCAAGAGGTGTGAATACTTTCTGAAAGCACTGTGTGTTTGTGTGTGGATATATATATATATATATATATCAACTAGAACAAATAGACAAATGTTTGTATTTTTTGCAGTGATAAGGACAATGTTGGTGACAAGTGATGGAAAGGTCACACATGCCACTCTGCTGCTCCCTTGCGTCATCTTCATTTCCAAAATTCCACTAACCCAACATTCTGTGATGCCTTGCTTCTGCATTCTCACACCTGTGGATATTTCCTGTTAATTTAATGGTCTGTTGTTTGAAATCCAATTATACATTGACCCATATAATACCATCAAGAGCACATCGAGCTGGTATGGTAAATGCTACATAAGAAGTGATGATCGTTTCAATTCCATGTGAAATTAATTGTACTACAAACAGTAACTATCTATAATTTTAAAATAGCTTTTTGGACAGAAGCAATCACTGCTTTGAGCGAGTACATTTCTCCAAACAAAAGTGTCAATGTTGTACTAACACAGATTTTGCCCACGTTTTCTTGCATCCACACAACACACTCAGGCCTTTATGGAAATAACGCAAGATCTGAGCTTCAGTCGTTACCGTCAGCAAAAGTGCCTCTCTCTACACAATACGATGATTATCAAGGGATGAAAGAACGTCACGGCCGAAGGCAGTGACAGCGGGCACATGAAAATAAGAATGCTGCATTAAAGGCGACTTCAAGGCTGCAAGATGGAGGCCCGGCCTTGGCCGGCCTAGCGCTGGCTCCAGACAGGCCGTAACAAGCCGGGAGCAACACGGCGGGCACACCACATGAAAAGCTTTCCAAACAGTAACGAAGACTGCCGAGAGATAGCTATTGGACAATATGCAAACAGGAAGTCTAACTGCTTTGTTTGGTGATCTTTATTTTCACATCTTAAGTAAATAACGGTGAAATAAAGTTGATTTTTATTGCTCTTCCACAGTTTTCTCTTCCAACAATATTTTGAGAGGTGGAAAACATCTTTAAAGTTCCAAATTAAATCTCACCTTTTAACGGTGAGTTGAAATTCTGAAAGTTAGCACTGAAGTAGTTGTAAAAACAACCTCTTTGGTGAAAACTTCCAGAATATTTTTCTCTATATTCATCACATTTCTGCAAGATCAGCTAATGACGTTCTCCATTTATACAAAAGTCTCCTGAATATGAAAAAGATTTCCCATGACATCTTACAGAAAACAAAGGAGATATTGAATTTGTGAGGGGTGTTTTCTTTTTTTTCATTTGACTTGTATTGTATTTGGCAAAAACCGAGAAAATAAAATAATGAAGGAAATACACCACAGGCACAAATTTTCTACACCGAACTGAGTCTTTCACAAGCCGACACAAGGTGGCAGGCGATGTCCATTCCAGAGTGATGCTAATTTTGCTGAGCTGCAAGCAAAGAAGTGGAAAATAAGATGCCGGAAGGCTATTATATTCCTGCATTAATTTTAAGTAATAGCACACAAAAGTGACGGTGCAATCAAATTGAAAATATGACGTCGAACATCATATTCAACGTATTGTGACAATTAAGTGTAAAACCTCGACTCACTTGCTTGTTAACCATGCTTACTTAATGTCAGCATAATAGACAGTTATGTCTTGTGTATATACATATATGTACGTATATTATCAAAAATTACATATATATATATATATATATATATATATATATATATATATATATATATATATATATATATATATATACATACTAGCATACATAGCAAGGAATAACAAGGAAATTTTATGCAGGCGTATAATAATAATAATAATAATAATAATAATAATAATTGTATTTATATCGTGCCTTTTACCTATGGATACAAGGCCATCATGATTGCGCTACACCAACACCAGATTAAATAAATCCATCAAATTAATAACCTTATTTCATTTGAACATTTGGGATGGGAGGAGAAGTGTGGATGAGAAAAGTGTGGCAGAATCAGGTTCATCACCAGGATGTAAGAAATAAATAGAAAGGTTAATATTTTTGTGTCTGTTTAAAAAAAAAAAAAATTGGGGGAGGAGAGCGGGATGAGCAAAGACAGTTTTAGGGTGTAGAATATACAACACAAACCACACACAATACCCTTGACAAGACCCTCTCACAGAAATCACAAACAGCAGAGATGTACACAATCAGTCATCCATTCTCAATCTACCTACAAGTCCTGTCAATATCCCTGTACGTTTATATCCCAATGCTTCTCGGTACCTATCGAATTCCAATACCTACATACTGTTTCTGCTGCCATTACCTTTCCTGGAATACCATTTCATACGTTAACATATATGGTACCGTGAAGTATTGAAACAGTGAAGTCAAATTTGTTATTACAAGCGTGGGTCGGCTCACAATGCTCGCCTCATCACACATCGCTACTGGGGTACAGGCTTGTTTTAATTTAGGATCAGACCATGCATACAACAACATGCATTTTAAAGGCCATTTTCCCTGCTAGAGCGGGGGTTAGCCTTGCGGTCCCCATGACAATCTTCTCCATTTTGCCCTATTTTCTGCATCTCTCCTTGTTAACCCCCTTGCCCGCATTTCTTCTTCCACCATCTTTAGCCAAGTCTTTTTCGGTCTTCCCCGTCCTCTGCTTCCTTCTACATTCATTTCCATCACTCTTCTCAACCAGTCACTTTCATCCTTCCTCAACACATGACCAAACCATCTCAACCTGTTCCTCTTCACAGCATCAATCACAGGCTCTATTCCCATCATCTTTCGCAATTCATCATTTGTCTTCCTCTCTCTCAACGATACTCCCCACACATCCACCGAACCATTCGCATTTCCACCCTTTCCAACCTTCGTTGCTGCTCTACGTTCATTACCCATGTCTCGCTCCCATAAATCATAACACTTCTCACACATGCAGCATACACCTTTCCCTTCAGCTTCAACGACACTCCCCTCATCATCAGCACGCCACCCAGTTCCCGAAACTTCTTCCATGCACATCTCACTCGAGCAACCGTTGCCGAGTCTGATCCACCTTCTCCATTCAGCATGTCTCCGAGGTAGCAAAATGTTTTCACACCTTCCAGCTTCACGCCATCTCCAAGATCCAACTCAACATTTCCTCCATCTGCAGCTCCCTCTGTGCACACCTTACATTTGAATGTAGCTGCCACACTGGTTAATGACCCTCTCAGACCACTACATTTTTGATGAACCCACTCAGCGCACATTGTACATTGAATGGAGTTCACTCCGACACCCTTCCTACACACAGCACAGGGCCACTTCCCAGTTCTTTCCACCTCACCACCACCGTCTTTCCGATATTCACCTTCAGACCTTTTGTCTCCATACATTCCTTCCACGTGGTCATCTTTTCCTTCAGTCCATCCATACTTTCCGCAATCAACACCAGATCATCTGCATACAACAACTCCCACGGTAAACCCTCCTTTACGTTCTGAGCCAGCACCTCCATCACAGCTACAAATAGTAATGGACTTAGTACCGACCCCTGATGCACTCCCACCTTCACCTCAAACTCACCACTGTTCCCGTCCTTCGTCCTTACAGCTGTGCGTGCTCTTTTGTACATTGCCATCACTACTCTGATCAACCATTCCTCCACTCCTAACTTCCTCAATGCCCATGTCAATACTTTGCGTGGTACCCTATCGAATGCTTTCTCCAGATCAACAAACCCAAGAAACAACTTCTTCCTCTTCTCCATGTACTTCTCCTGCAACTGCCTCACAATGAAAAGCGCGTCTGTCGTTTAGACCATGCATGACACCATGATATGTTAGATCAGGTCATTGAAAGGATCAGACCATGCCTCACTATTCTAAAATCCCTATAATAAAATTTACTTCCGTGAGGGTGTCGGGAAAAGGGGGTGGGGGATGTGGAGGGTAATAGCGCAAGTCACAAAACCCTTTGGGGAGGTGGGACATTGTTTGGTAATGACATTAATATTATGCTATTATCATCGGTGTTGTTATTGATTTTGTTATTAGAAGCAGCCTTGGAAAAACACCACGAAAACGTCTTGTAAGAACGCCATGTATGCGATAGGAATGGTCCTGCTATTAACCATGGTGGGTTATATAGACTACAGTAGATCTACGTTCATGGATGTCAGAATTCCTGCAAATTTCTTTCAGTTTAGTATTAAACAGCGAATAGCAACTGTTTAAAAAGGTAGTCAAATGTGTTTGTGATTTATAATATTTTTTACTTCTGATAAAGGTTTTCCACAAAAAGCCACAATAAGCTATATATACAAACTATAAGTAACTATAAGCAACAATAGGCTATAACAAACGTTAACATAGCATTTGCCCAAGGAGGAAACCTCTTGGAGAGGGGGCATATTATTAGTATTAATATTGCTTTGTAATAACATTAATAACTAACTAGCCCTATTAGTCAGGTTCACTATGTTATTTCGTTCAAAATCATGGTAGATTAGCAAACCTATACATTTTTGGAAACGTTATTACATGGAAAATCTGAAAATCAATGTTTACATTTGCCAATTCCGACCAATTCGATTCGACCAATTCGACCAATCGACCAATCCCATTCGACCAATTCGACCATTCGACCAATCGCTTCGATCGACCATTCGACTAATTCGATCGATTCGATTCGATTCGATTCATCGAATTCGATTCGATCGACCATTCGACCAATTCGATTTGCCAATCAATTTGACCGACCTTTGCTTGTGTGGAACGGACTGTGAAAACGATGCGGACTATATTGTCGGATACGACACACAGGACAGTGATGACGAACTCTAAATGGCATATTCTGTAATCGTGTATGTTTGATGCCATTGACTGCCTGTGTATATTTTGTCATTGACTGCCTGTGTAGATGTGAAGTTATACTGACTGCATGTGTATATATGATTTTGCTGACTGCCTGTGTATGTTTGGTGATATGAATTATTGTGACACATTTTGATGTTATTAACTGCCTGTACAAAATGATAACATGTATTTGATTATGCAACTTATCGCGAATATAAAGACAGTATTTTGCAATTCAAAACCTTTGATTCGTGTCTTACCATTCCCCATAGCACTAATTTGATACTTTCATTGGATTCCTTGTCCCTGAAAATATAGGTTTAGTATATTTTAAAACGTTTTTAGGGTAATTAGAGGCAGAAATAGAACAAAATATGTATTTTACAGTGGCCATTTTGAAAATCCAAAATGGCCGCCATACAGGTATCTCTCCAAATGTAAACATTGATTTTTAGTTTCCTTATGCTATAACCTTTCCAAAAATGTATAGGTTTGCTAATCTACCATGATTTTGAACGAAATATAATTTATTGACACAGTGAACCTGACTATATTATAATGAATGTTGTTATTACTTTTGTTATTAAAATCCACCTTGGAAAAACGCCACTATAAGCTATTTTAATATGTCTATACACCTCAATATGCAATCCCGTTGTCAGAGAAAACCCCTTTGGGGTGAGGGGTGGGAGAGGAGGAAGTTAAATCTCTACAAGACACCAAATTGTGTATTTCAATATGATTGATATATACTCAATAAATTTGGATATAAGATCAAAAGATAAACATGAGGCAAGAGTACAGAAGGTCATATTTTATTTCTTAGTATTTCTATTCATATATGTTTTACCAATGTAGAACAATAGCACTTTGTATTTCAGTATTAATACTTTCAGTATTTCAGTATTTTATTTCAGTATTATTTTACTTTACAATACTTTGTATTCAGTCCCCACCATTGCATGGAAGCATAAGTATTGGAACAAATGACTGACAGGTGTTTCTTGTTGCTCGGGTGTTTCTTTTTGCATTGATTGTTCACACATACATGAGCTGTGAATGTCTAGCCTTGGTTTTAGCCTTTGCTTTTGCCTTTGGAGTCAGCAGGCAAAAACCAACATGAAGACCAGAGAAATGTCTATGGAAGAAAAGCAAGCAACTTGGAAGCTGAAAGATCAGAAAATTTAAATTATAACCATAGCACAACAACTTGGGCATAGCAAATACAACAATTTGGAATATATTGAAAAAGAAAGCAACCACTTGTGTGCTTAGCAATTGACAACGGCCTGGTCGGCCAAGGAAAACAACCGCAGTTGATGACAGAAACATACAGTCGTGGCCAAAGATATTGGCACTCTTGCACATTTTAATAATAATGCACCATTTCTTCCAGAAAATTGGTGAAATTTAAAAATATTTTGGTACCGTATCCAAGTTTGTATATCTTTAGTTTGCAGTGGAACAAATCAAAAAAGAGCTGATAAAATGAATAAATCTAGCTTATTCCACACAGGAATCCTAAAATGGCCCGGACAATATTATTGGCACCTTTTAGAAGTTGTTAGAAATAATTAGATTTCAAGCAGGTGATTCTCCTTTACTTTGGAAATGAACTGACCTATCATGAGTTGCAGGTGCCTGCAATATACAAATCACTCATTCAACCAGTTTGAATAGAGAAAAGAAGTCATTCTGCTGTTTTGTGTCACTATGTACTGCAATGAGCATGGAGAAAAGAAAGAAAACCAGAGAATTGTCTGAGGAGGTCAGACACAAAATTGTAGCCAAACATGGCCAATCTCAAGGCTACAAGTCCATCTACAGAGACCTTGATGTTCCCGTGTCCACCGTACGCAATGTTATCAGGAAGTTTAAGGCCCATGGCACTGTAGCCAACTTCCCTGGACGTGGCCACAAAAGAAAGCTTAATCGAAGATTGCATCTAAGGATTGTTCGAATGGTGAGAAAGCACCTCGATCATCTGCGAAACACATTCAAGCTGACCTTCAGACACAAGGTAGGACAGTTTCAACTTGTACCATCCATCGCCAACTCAATGAAAGGGGGTTCTATGGTAGGAGACCCAAGAGGACCCCACTGCTGAGAGAGAGACATAATAAAGCCTGACTGGAGTTTGCCAAAACACACCTGAACAAGCCAAAATCCTTCTGGGAAAATGTCCCATGGACAGATGAGACCAAATTAGAGCTTTTTGATAAAGCACATCATCTCTATGCTTGCAGAAAACAAAATGAAGCCTTCAAAGAAAAGAACACCTTCCCTACAGTCAAACATGGAGGATGTTCAGTGATATTTTGGGGTTGCTGTGCTGCCTCTGGCACTGGATGCCTTGAATGTGTGCATGGCATCATTAAATCAGGAGATTACCAAGGCATTTTGGAGCGCAATGTTCAACCCAGTGTCAGAAAGCTGGGTCTCTGTCAAAGGTCAGGATCTTGCAGCAGGACAGTGACCCCAAACACACTTCAAAAAGCACCCAGGAATGGTTCAAGCCAAAACTCTGGACTGTTCTGAAGTGGCCAGCAATGAGTCCAGATCTAAATCCCATTTAACACCTGTGGGGAGATCTGAAAACAGCAGTTGGGAGAAGGCACCCTTCAAATCTGGGAGAACTGGAGCAGTTTGCACAACAAGCGTGGGTCAAACTGCCAGTAGAGAGGTGTAGGAAGCTCATTCATGGCTATAGGAAGTGCTTGACTGCAGTTATTTTGTCCAAAGGCTGTGCTACCAATTATTTAGTCGAGGGTGTTAATAATTTTGTCAATGCCATTTCTTTTTATTTTCTGCTTTAAAAGGATATATTAAGTTCTGAATCAAAAACAAAGTTTCTGTAATATTAACAGTGAAATAAAGAATTGTGGAGACCAAATACTTTTGTCAATTTCAACTAATCTTTAGAGAAAATTGTGAGTTATTTGAAAAAAGTGCAAGGGTGCCAATATTTTTGCCCATGACTGTAGGGGCAATACCCCTGGGTGCCCACCTGGTAGGGTAAACAGTATACTGCACGGACTAAAGGTATTTTAAACCAATTTCCATGCTTGCTAGAAGACCGGGCAGCATGTAGAATCATACTAACATAATCATAAGACTTTAAACAAACAAACAAACAAAAAAAAAACCTATTTTGGGGGGGCACCCTTCCCTCCTCCCCCAACTCCCCCAACCCCGTATACCTCCCGAGACCCCAATTTTTTAATGCCTTGAACAAACATCGGTACATCACGGGTGATGAAGATTTTGGTGAAGTTTCATCAAAATTGCGTGTGTAGTTTCTAAAAAGAAAGCAAATACCAATTTTTGGGGGCAATCCCCCTGTAGACACCCAAAGTGGCATATTTTTTAATGCCTTGAACAAACATTGGTACTTCTGGGTGATGGGTTGTGGTGAAGTTTCATCGAAATTGCATGTGTAGTTTCTGAGAATAAATCAAATACCTATTTTGGGTGGCAACCCCACCCCCTTCCCTCACCCTCTGTAGATGCCCAAAAGGGCAGATATTTTAAATGCCGTGAACAAACTTTGGTGCAACATGGATGGGGAAGGTTGTGGTTAAGTTTCATCGAAATCGTATGTGTAGTTTCAGAGGAAAAAGCAAATTCCTATTTGGGGGGGGGGGGGGGGGTCAAACCTGGATCCACTTTGACCCCGGTAAACCACCTTAGAACCAGATTTTTGAAATGCCGTGAACAAACTTTAGTCACAACACAACAAATATCATTTCTGCCAAGTTTGGTCACAACCCCTTCAGCGGTTTCGGAGAAGATGTTGCAAGTGTTTACGGACAGATTGACAGACGATGCGCCACTGCATAAGTTCCCCTGAACTGGGGGCTCTAGATGAGCTAAAAATCATCAGAGCTGTGAAGAAAAGCCTTAAAACAACTGTCAGGGACATCACCTACAACCTCCAGAGCGCAGGAGTGAAAGTATCACATTCTTTCGTTCACGGAAGATTTCGACATCAGAATTACAAAGGCTACACTGCAAAATGCAAACCTCTTATCAGCACCAAAATATAAAGACAGATTACAATTTGTCAAGAAGTACAGAGGTGAGCCAGTAGAGTTCTGGAACAAAGTTATATGGACAGAGGAGACCAGGGTAAACCTTTACCAAAGTGTGGAGAAAGGAAGAAACAGCACATGATCCAAAGCATGCTACCTCATCTGTGAAACATGGTGGAGGTAATGTCATGGCTTGGGCTTGCATGGCTGCCTCTGAAACTGGCTCACTCATCTTTATTGGTGAGGTAACTGATGATGGCAGCAGCAGAATGAATTTGGAAGTGTACAGAAACATTTTGTCTGCCTATGTGTAAGAAAATTTCTCCAAACTCATTGGGCAGTGCTTCACCATGCAGCAAGACAATGACCCAAAACACACTGCCAATGCAACCGAGGAGTTCATCAGGCGAAATAAGTGGAAGGTTTTAGTCTGGCCAAGTCAATCTCCTGATTTAAATCCAATGGAGCATGCATTGCACTTGTTGAAGAGGAGACTAAAGTCAGAAACCCCCCAAACAAACAACAACTGAAAATGGCTGCAGTAAAGTCTTGGAAAATCATCTGAAAGGAAAATACCAGGATGTTCGGTGACGTTGACGGGTCACAGTTATTGAATGCAAGGGATATGCAACCAAATATTTACTATTATACTACTTTAATTTACTTAAAGTTAATCTACCAATACTTATGCTTAATTAAAATGGGGGGACTGAACATACAAATTGCTATTGTTCTAAAATGGTAAAACATATATGTATAGAAATACAAATAAATAAAAGCTGACCGTCTGTACTCTTGCCTCATATTCATCTTTTGATTTCAAATCCAAAATTATTGAGTGAATAGCGATAATAACAAATGTGATTTCACTGTTCCAATACTTAGGGAGGGCACTGTATATGTTAAAATCTACGAAATTTCAAAAGCAGCCAACAATGTTCAGGATTGTCAGCTCGTGAAGAAAGAGCAAAGCAGGTATACATCATCAGGTCATTCGACACAGTGATTTTCATTTACCCATTCCGTGTTTGCATATCTGAGTTTGACCCTTTACCGTGAAAGTGAAGGAAATGTTTGCGCAGCTGAGTCGAGTAGCATCTGTCCGTAAGCAAATGATCCGCAAATCCTACTTTCAATGCACTGTGCTGTCTTCCCTTCCTTCAGCAGCGCCCCTCCCTCCCTCTTTCCTCCTCAAGCACTCCACCCATAAATCCCCAAACTGACACTTCATCCCATCTCTTTCCCCTGAACCAAACCTCACTGTTAACTCCTCTATGTAATAGGTATAAATGCATTTTACTCAATTCAGACACGTTTGTGAAAGTCCCACCCATTCCATTCAAATTAGTTATTGTGAAAATATGCTTTGTACATGTGTTTGTGATTTTATTTAATAATGTGTTCATCTATGACCTCAGCCTAGTACAGCTGATATGTTGATCTGAGGGTTGAGTTCTTACATCCCTCATCGTAACTTCTATGTTCCTGCAGAGCATTAGCACAGATTGCCAGGAAAAAGATGCAGTTTTTCTTTCATTACAATGGTATATAATTAATGTGTAATTGTGTTCGGGTAACTAATGTTTGTGGATGGCATAAACATTGATTTTAGAAATAATTTCCTTACGAAAAAGCATTTCTTTTTTTTGTATACAACATCGAGGCTCGTGTAAGAGCTAACATCAATCACAAAAACAACAACAAACGGACACATAAAACATACAAAAAAGGGAGCAGGAGACAAGATGGGGAGAGAGAGGGAAGCACACAAGTACAACAGCAGAGAACGGGGACAACGGAATATCTGTGGGAGGGAGAGGACTTTGGGGGGGGGGAGTATAAAACACATGGACACTGCTGGAACTTCCAGGAAAGAAAAAAGCCGGAATTTCAAAAAAGTGGATCTGGGGTGAATTAACGGGGGTAGAAAAGATCAAGGTTTTGGATGGGGGAAGATAAGAGATGGTGGTGAACAGCTGTTTTAAAGACCTGGAGGGAGGAGCGGGATTGAAGAGAGTGAGGGAGTTTGTTCCAGAGGCGGGAGAAAACAGGAATGAAGGAGTGAAGGTGAGCAGAGAGTCTTGATTTTGGCAGTTTAACCATAAGAGGGTTGCAGGCAGATCTTGTGCGTCCTGTAGGAATATTTGGGGGGCAGAGCCCAGAGAGAGCTGGGGGGGGGGGCAAGGCCGGAGAGGAGTCGGTAGAAGACGGAAAGACCACCAACCTGCATGCGGTGAGTGAGTGAGAGGCCCTCGGAGTTAGCTTCATCGCGGGAGATTCCAATGATTCTGAATGCTTTGGTTTCAACAGCGTGAAGCCGAGCTAGGTGTGAGGCAGGAGCACCGGCCCAGAGGGGAGAGCAGTACTCCATTGAGCTGCGGATGAAAGCCTTGTATGTGGTGAGGAGCTCAGGTGTGCCAAGGAAGGACTTCGCACGATGGAGGATGCCTAGTTTGTGACTGGCTTTGGAGGCCAGCTTGGAAATGTGGTTTTCCCAGGAAAGATCATGGCATCAAATGTACAGTGAGTATTGAGCAAGCAATGTGGATGGTATGGCACAGTGGTAGTCGGTAGTGCACGCGTCTGAGTTGTTTGATTCCCGAACTGACCATAAAACGGTCACCCTGGTGATTTGCAGGCAAAGCATTGCATCAATGAGTATGCCTTCCTTTGGAGGGGATTTAAAGTCAGCTTTGCAACCTGCATGCTTCCACTTGTGGACGTAAGCAAGATCCCACTGGACATTTTTGAAAAGAGTAGGCCATTGTATATGTGCCTACAACAGCCAAGTTTTAAGTTCCCACCCTGGTGGGGAGCTGCTTTCGCAACACACTACCTTTGTTAACAAATGCATATTAGGCTTGGATTCGATTATAAATATGGGACACCTGGTCGAAGCATTGGTAGAGGAGTTCTTGTGATCTTTACAGCACCCTATGATGCAATGGACACCAATGGACACCTTTGTTGGTGTGAGAGAGAACCTTTACAAAATGCAAGTAGTGGTCAAATCAAACGAGTAAAACAACGAATTCACAGATCTTCAGGTGACTCAACTCAGGCTAACCTGCCGTTTGTGTGTGCCATGCAGTTGCCTCGAGACGGTGTTGATGTAGGCATCATTAAATGCTACCTGTCCAATATAATTGTGTGATTGATGACCAGTAAATAATCTTTTACGGAAATCTCAGCTGGCAATGCTTTGCAGGTGATTGAGCAGTTGTGGGCTGTGATTACTGGAACGAGAAGTTGAATTTCTGTCATTTTACAGTAATTGAAAGGTAAACGGTCATGGAGAAATACACAGGTGCTTTAACAGCAGCAAAACAACCGTGCCATTTGCCGTTTAAAATATGCTGTACAACAAAACGTTTTGACAATCCTAAAGAGCAATAGTAGGCCAACATAGTTACTTCGTTCAATCTGCGTTAGTAACATAAGTGACTGTGTTCATCGACTTACCTAACATAATATCTAACATAATGACCTTACCTAACTGCACTTTGCCTTACCTTACCTTACCTTACTTACCTAACAACACCTTGCCTTAAATTACCTTACCTAACATAATGACTTACCTAACATAATGACCTAATCCTAATACAATGACTTACGTAACATGATGACCTAACCTAACAACACTTTACCTTACCTAACCTTACCTTACCTTAAATGACCTTACCTTAAATAATGACTTACCTAACATAATGACTGAACCTAACAACACTTCACCTTACCTTACCTTACTTACCTAACAACACCTTACCATACCTTACCTTAAATGACCTCACCTAACAACACTTTACCGTACCTTACCTGACTTACCTAACAGCACTTAGTCTAGTAGGAAGACTAGATCCCCCTGCACCCCCCGGAGATATACTTCTAATCAGTGTTTCTAGATTGGAACAAATGTGTAGAAAATGACTAGCTATGGCCCCAAGCTGAAAAAATGTCCCACATACCATTTTTATGCAAATTACTGCTGCAAATTTTATGCAAAATTATGCAAATTTTATGCAAATTTTTGATGAGGAGTAGAGTTGAGGGGTCTTTGAGGGCTTCATCGAGGTGCTCTCGGTTGCAAGACTGGGTCATTCTGAGAAGCACAGCAGGGTCAGAGATCATGATGTTCTCCTCCTCAGTGAATCTCTCCATCAACAGCCTCTCCATTGCCTCACACACTGTTTTGAGGCAAAAGAGGGACTTTGCGTAGGCCTTTCCACTGAGAACACCTTTGAGAGATCCACTTGTTACTAGTTGTGCCTCAAAGAGAATCTCTGCATATCCAGAACCACGCATCTTGTGTCCAGTGAGCATCCCGATGTAGTTCATGGATGTGTGGAAGGGTCCAATCGTTACTACATGACTAGCAAATTCATTTGGCCAGCGCCAGATGATGGGAAGGGCTTTCATGCAGACACCCAGATCAAATGTATTCAGGACCCATCTCTGACCCACCTCAGCAGTTGCTGCCTCGGAACGCTTCAGTAGCTCACGAACAACTGCGTTGTCTGTGATCGGTCTGTGCCTGGTGCCTGCATGGCATGGCAATGGCCTGCAGCCTGTGCCTGGGCTAGGGGGTTTCACCTCTGCAACTGGTTCTCCCCCACCCAGCAAATCAACAGTCGACTACTGCACGCCTATCCACCAACCGATCACAGACAACGCAGTTGTTCGTGAGCTACTGAAGCGTTCCGAGGCAGCAACTGCTGAGGTGGGTCAGAGATGGGTCCTGAATACATTTGATCTGGGTGGTGTGGTGGTTCTTGGTGGTTCTTAGCTACAGAAGGCCAAAAAACAAAAATTGAATTGTTTCACTCCTAACCCTGAAATGTTTTGGTAATGAGGTAAAACTTCTGCCTGTGAAATATTTTTTGAATACTTCAGGTTTTAGGGGTTGCACAGTGACACATGGTTGCCAGCCACTCAATGTTTGTGCCCAATAATTAAGCGTTGATTTCCTGCAATCGGGAAACCTCTTGCAATGTTCTGTCACAACTTGAAGCAGATACTGGGTTTGCTGTTCATCCCTTGTCAGAAGATGATTGTACTCTTCCATGAGAGCAACTGCATACACCAGAGTACACCTGTACTTTATTCAATTAACTTAAAAACAACTTCAAAATACATAGCAAGGTAAAATACATGCAGTATATAGCAAGGTCATAGGTCAACCGTAATGGTCAAAATCACAAGTATATCAGTGGAGAATAAATAATCAACTCCAAACATTTATGCGAGCCAAATATGTGAAATTACAAACTCCGTGTGCAACCCCTAAATTTATTCCAAATGGCTGAAAATTTCACCACAAGGGTTTTGTCGTACATACAAACATTTTTAAGTGTTAGGAGTATGACTTTTCTAACTCTCATTTTTAAGAACCACCCGAAACAACACCTTACCTTATCTTAAATGACCATACCTAACATAATGACCTCACCTAATAACACTTTACCTTACCTTACTTACCTAACAGCACCTTACCTTACCTTTCCTTAAATGACCTTAACTAACATAATGACTTACTTAACACAATGACCTAATCCTAAGATAATCACCGAATACTAACATAATCACCTAATCCTAACATAATCACCTAATCCTAACATAACATAATGACTTAACCCTACCATAGTCTCCTAATCCTAACATAATGACCTAATCCTAACATAATGACCTAATCCTAACATAACATAATGACCTAATCCTAAGATAATGACCTAATCCTAAGATAATGACCTAATCCTAATCCTAACATAATGACTTAACCCTACAATAATCACCTAATCCTAACATAACATAATGACTTAACCCTACCATAATCACCTAATCCTAACATAATCACCTAATCCTAACATAATCACCTTATCCTAATATAATGACTTAATCCTAACATAATGACCTAATCCTAACATAATCACCTAATCCTAACAGAATCACCTTATCCTAATATAATGACTTAATCCTAACATAATGACCTAATCCTAACATAATCACCTAATCCTAACATAATTACCTTATCCTAATATAATGACTTAATCCTAACATAATGACCTAATCCTAACATAATCACCTAATCCTAACATAATCACCTTATCCTAATATAATGACTTAATCCTAACATAATGACCTAATCCTAACATAATGACCTAATCCTAATATAATCACCTAATCCTAACATAATCACCTTATCCTAATATAATGACTTAATCCTAACATAATGACCTAATCCTAACATAATGACCTAATCCTAATATAATCACCTAATCCTAACATAATCACCTTATCCTAACATAATGACTTAATCCTAACATAATGACCTAATCCTAACATAATGACCTAATCCTAAACTAATGACCTAATCCTAAACTAATGACTCATATAACATAATGACCTAATCCTAACATAATCACCTAATCCTAACATAATCACCTTATCCTAACATAATGACTTAATCCTAATATAATCACCTAATCCTAACATAATCACCTAATCCTAACATAATGACCTAATCCTAAACTAATGACTCATATAACATAATGACCTAATCCTAACATAATCACCTAATCCTAACATAATCACCTTATCCTAACATAATGACTTAATCCTAACATAATGACCTAATCCTAACATAATCACCTAATCCTAACATAATGACCTAATCCTAAGATAATCACCGAATCCTAACATAATCACCTAATCCTAACATAATCACCTAATCCTAACATAACATAATGACTTAACCCTACCATAATCACCTAATCCTAAGATAATCACCTAATCCTACCATAATCACCTAACCCTACCATAATCACCTAATCCTAACATAATCACCTAATCCTAAGATAATCACCTAATCC
The DNA here is from genome assembly GCF_964187855.1 of Myxine glutinosa. Taxonomy (NCBI): domain Eukaryota; kingdom Metazoa; phylum Chordata; class Myxini; order Myxiniformes; family Myxinidae; genus Myxine; species Myxine glutinosa. Next base: position 93,745,991 of record NC_136269.1, read on the forward strand.
TAACATAATCACCTAATCCTAAGATAATCACCTAATCCTACCATAATCACCTAACCCTACCATAATCACCTAATCCTAACATAATCACCTAATCCTAACATAATCACCTAATCCTAACATAACATAATGACTTAACCCTACCATAATCACCTAATCCTAAGATAATCACCGAATCCTAAGATAATCACCGAATCCTAACATAACATAATGATTTAACCCTACCATAATCTCCTAATCCTAAGATAATCACCGAATCCTAACATAACATAATGATTTAACCCTACCATAATCTCCTAATCCTAAGATAATCACCGAATCCTAACATAACATAATGACTTAACGATACCATAATCACCTAACCCTACCATAATCACCTAATCCTAAGATAATCACTGAATCCTAACATAATCACCTAATCCTAACATAATCACCTAATCCTAACATAACATAATGACCTAATCCTAACATAATCACCTAATCCTAACATAATCACCTTATCCTAATATAATGACCTAATCCTAACATAATGACCTAATCCTAATATAATGACCTAATCCTAATATAATGACTTAATCCTAACATAATGACCTAATCCTAAACTAATGACTCATATAACATAATGACCTAACAATAACACAGTATATTACTGATTGCTAAATACTGTGGATGAAAACAACTGGTTTTGTGACATATGGAAATGTAATCTGCATTTAATAGCAGCATACTGTGAGATTGTTAAGAAATGACAGAAGAGGTGGTTACTGAAGAAGACATTGTATGAGACCACAGTTCTTTAGACAAGACATAAAACATCTGTTCAAACAGGGAGATGTTACCAAATAATCCAAATCAACACACGATATCATCTTTATCACCACCGAAGAAAATGACTTG
>NC_136269.1:93751884-93759385 GCF_964187855.1 Myxine glutinosa
GGGGATGATTTTGACTAATGGGGGATGATTTCGACTAATGAGGGATGATTTTGACTAATAGGGGGTGATTTGGACTAATAGGGGGTGATTTGGACTAATGGGGGATGATTTCGACTAATGGGGAATGATTTTGACAAATGGGGGATGACTTCGACTAATGGGGGATGATTTCGACTAATGGGGATGATTTTGACGAATGGGGGATGATTTTGACGAATGGGGGATGATTTTGACTAATGGGGGATGATTTCGCCTCATGGGGGATGATTTCGCCTCATGGGGGATGATTTCGACTAATGGGGATGATTTCGACTAATGGGGATGATTTTGACGAATGGGGGATGATTTTGACGAATGGGGGATGATTTTGACTAATGGGGGATGATTTCGCCTCATGGGGGATGATTTTGACTAATGGGGGATGATTTCGACTAATGGGGATGATTTCGAATAATGGGGGATGACTTCGACTAATGGGGGATGATTTCGACTAATGGGGATGATTTCGACTAATGGGGATGATTTTGACGAATGGGGGATGATTTTGACGAATGGGGGATGATTTTGACTAATGGGGGATGATTTCGCCTCATGGGGGATGATTTTGACTAATGGGGGATGATTTCGAATAATGGGGGCTGATTTTGACTAATGTGGAATGATTTCGACTAATGCGGAATGATTTTGACTAATGGGGGATTATTTTGACTAATGGGGAATGATTTCAACTAATGCGGAATGATTTTGACTAATGGGGAGTGATTTTGAGTAATAGGGGATGATTTCGACTAATGGGGAATGATTTCGACTAATGGGGAATGATTTTGACTAATGCGGAATGATTTTGACTAATGGGGAGTGATTTTGAGTAATAGGGGATGATTTCGACTAATGGGGAGTGATTTTGAGTAATAGGGGATGATTTCGACTAATGGGGAATGATTTTGACTAATGGGGGGTTATTTCGACTAATGGGGAATGATTTCGACTAATGGGGAATGATTTTGACTCATGACGAATGATTTTGACTAATGGGGAATGATTTTGACTAATGGGGAATGATTTCGACTAATGGGGAGTGATTTTGAGTAATAGGGGATGATTTCGACTAATGGGGAATGATTTTGACTAATGGGGAATGATTTCGACTAATGGGGAATGATTTTTACTAATGGCGAATGATTTCGACTAATGGGGAATGATTTTGACTAATGGGGGATGATTTCGACGAATGGGGAATGATTTCAACTATACACCTCAACCGAATCAGGACTGGAATGGCACATCACATCATCCTGGGCCAGAAAAATTGTGAGATGACCTCATAAGGAACTTTGATCTCCATGATCTCTGGCACTTGCAAAACCCAAGCATTCATAAATGTACCTGGTGTACGGTCTCCAATAATCAGGAATTCTTAGTTTGCTGAGCTGAATCGGTTCTATGTCAACTCATTTATATGTATCTCTCCCCTATCTCAGGAATTTCTCCTCCCAAATTTGTCAGACCACCACTCGATTACTGTGAGCTACCGATTGCATTTGATTCTAAATCGTCGCTCCATTTGGAAACTGAATGTCACCGTTTTAGATAATTCCTCTTTTAGGGGTGCTTTCTAAAGAGTATGGTCCTGCTTGCTCAATTGCAAACCCCAGTATAATTATAAATCAGTGGCTATGATGGGACAATGCACAGGTACAAGTTTGGGATTTCTGCCAACAATACTGTTTTTTCACTGCACAGGAAGAATGTAGAGCAAGGTCTGAGTTGGAAAAAGAAATCTTGCATATCGGAAAAAAACAAAAACAAAGCAATTTGATCCTAAAACAAGAGATCAGACTGCAGGAAACGAAGGCCTTACTTAGTAATATGGTCGATAAGCAAACCAAAAGAGCACCAAAAGATTGCGTTTTCAGCACCTCGACTATTTGGATGTGCCAACCCATTTTCTGTTTGATTTCAAATCCAAGTTCGCCCATCCCCCAAATGACTGCTCTGAAACGCCCCGACAACTCTGTCGTCACTCACCCAGAAGTCATCAAGCAGGAAGCCTCCAATCAAGAAGAAACCGAACTTTTTTTCTCCAAGCTTTATCAAGCAACGGAGGTCGATTTGAATTGTACGTCTCATTTGTTTGATGGTATTGGTACCTTAACCCCAGAGCATACATAGGTCGTACCTGGAGAAACCACGGGATTTAATGATCGAAATATCATTGAGTGACAGTTTCAGCTGATCATCTGGATGATCATTGAATCAGGCAGTTAGTGAGCTGAAGGTACTATTCCTCTCCTTTTCTCTGTCTACCTCTCTCCCTTTCTGCCTCTGTCTCTCCCTATCTCTCCCACTTTCTCCACCTCTCTCTCACTTTCTCCACCTCTCTTTCTTCTCTTTGTCAGTCTTTCTTCCACTCTTCCTCTCTCCTTTTCTCTGTCTACCTCTCTCCCTTTCTGCCTCTGTCTCTCCCTATCTCTCCCACTTTCTCCACCTTTCTCTCACTTTCTCCACCTCTCTTTTTTCTCTTTGTCAGTCTTTCTCCCACTCTTCCTCTCTCCTTTTCTCTGTCTACCTCTCTCCCTTTCTGCCTCTGTCTCTCCCTATCTCTCCCTATCTCTCCCACTTTCTCTCACTTTCTCCACCTCTCTTTTTTCTCTTTGTCAGTCTTTCTCCCACTCTTCCTCTCTCCTTTTCTCTGTCTACCTCTCTCCCTTTCTGCCTCTGTCCCTCCCTATCTCTCCCTATCTCTCCCACTTTCTCCACCTCTCTCTCACTTTCTCCACCTCTCTTTCTTCTCTTTGTCAGTCTTTCTCCCACTCTTCCTCTCTCCTTTTCTCTGTCTACCTCTCTCCCTTTCTGCCTCTGTCTCTCCCTATCTCTCCCAATTTCTCCACCTCTCTTTCTTCTCTTTGTCAGTCTTTCTCCCACTCTACCTCTCTCCTTTTCTCTGTCTACCTCTCTCCCTTTCTGCCTCTGTCCCTCCCTATCTCTCCCAATTTCTCCACCTCTCTTTTTTCTCTTTGTCAGTCTTTCTCCCACTCTACCTCTCTCCTTTTCTCTGTCTACCTCTCTCCCTTTCTGCCTCTGTCCCTCCCTATCTCTCCCTATCTCTCCCACTTTCTCCACCTCTCTCTCACTTTCTCCACCTCTCTTTCTTCTCTTTGTCAGTCTTTCTCCCACTCTTCCTCTCTCCTTTTCTCTGTCTACCTCTCTCCCTTTCTGCCTCTGTCTCTCCCTATCTCTCCCAATTTCTCCACCTCTCTTTCTTCTCTTTGTCAGTCTTTCTCCCACTCTACCTCTCTCCTTTTCTCTGTCTACCTCTCTCCCTTTCTGCCTCTGTCCCTCCCTATCTCTCCCAATTTCTCCACCTCTCTTTCTTCTCTTTGTCAGTCTTTCTCCCACTCTACCTCTCTCCTTTTCTCTGTCTACCTCTCTCCTTTTCTCTGTCTACCTCTCTCCCTTTCTGCCTCTGTCCCTCCCTATCTCTCCCTATCTCTCCCACTTTCTCCACCTCTCTCTCACTTTCTCCACCTCTCTTTCTTCTCTTTGTCAGTCTTTCTTCCACTCTTCCTCTTCTCTGTCTACCTCTCTCCCTTTCTGCCTGTCCCTCTCTATCTCTCTCTGACTTTCTCCCACTCTTCCTCTCTCTCAATCCCAGCTGATGGACAGAAGGGCCATTGAATCGGTCACACAGTCAAATGCAAAGGCCAATTAATTGTTATCATTGAAGTTGTTGAATAAAGGTAGAAATTAAACTTTACCTTAAGAATGGTTCATTGTTGTTTACCAGGTGATAGGGGAGATGCCCCATTTTGCAAGATTTTCAAAATAAAAATAAAACCTTTATCAATATATTTACCGGATATAGTTTGAGATTTTTTTGTTTGGAAAACTCCTGAGCATTCACAGGACTCCCTGAGCAGCTTTATCATCTGAGTGGTCAAACAACAACCTTAAAGCTGAAAGAATGTCTGCAACCCTTGGGTTTGTGTACATATCAGCCACGATTTGTGAAAGCTTTCAATTAGGACATAAAGCTGTCACAGTACAAGTGGAGAGAAACAGTTGTGTTCAATGGAAAAGAGCAGCTTTAAAAAAAAAGACCTGAAGATAAGCCGAACAAAAGAATAGCAATTTTGCATTTCGATAGGTAACTTTCATAGCAAAACCGTAATGAAGGATGTATATTTTACCTTGCAGACAGTGTATCATTGTGCCATTCTTCAGTTGAGCTTGAGGAGACAGTCGCAGTGATGGAAACCCACTGGAAACAAATGCCATGATACATTTTACAGATGATTCATGGTCTAGAATTAGAGCGAAAAGTAAGTTTTATCCGAGGAATAAGAGAAGCCACTGTGTATAGTCAGGTGTCTGGAAAGTGTAAAAAGTGCAAAAAAAAGAAGCTACCAAAGGCTATATATATATATATATATATATATATATATATATATATATATATATACGGCGTGTAGTCATCTGCTGTAAGTACGAGTTCACTGTTATATTGTGCACCAAATGTATCATGCAGCTAATGAAAAAGTACCTACAATGGCCTTTTTCAGGCTTACCTTGTCTGACAACAAACCCCACGTCCTTGCTCTCTCACTGTTCTTCAGTCCGTTCCTCTTTGCAAAATTTCAACTCACAAGCTCTCTCTGCACTCAATGTCTTGCCCATCGGAAAAAAAAATCCTCTTTCCCTCCGCCTACTATAATGAAAAAGACTCACACAAAACCCTGCCGAAAGGCCCCATTCGAATGTATCCAAGTCTGCAACGAGCCCAGCTTTCTCGAGGCCCCCACCTCTTCAAATTTGCCATCCCTCCGCCCTTCGTATACCACCACCCTTTCCTCCATCTGTGTCTGCAGCAGCGCAGCCGCAGTCTAGCCGCTTGGTGTCCCAGGAATGGCCTCTCGCATTCTCAGGATCAAAGTGCCCCAGCTGGCTCCGCTGGAGGGAGATGAAGTCATTGCCAACCAAAGTCTCCCTGGCACAGACACGTGAAGAACTACCCTTATAAACAAACAAACAGCACACATTTTATCCTCTTCTTCTCCTGCACATGTGGTTCTCGTTCTGAAGACATACCATCATCATGTGGTGTAACATGAAGCATGCTTGATATGCTTCCTTTAGCAACGAGGAGATTACCGATGCAAATTTAAGACCTGGGCCTCTCTCCTTATGGGGTTACTTGCAGCTTGTGTTTTTTTTTTGCAATTAGGAATTTCATCAAACAAAGATTGAACTTGGAGTCGTCGAGGTCTGCTGTGGTCTCTGTTTGCAGTTGATTTGAAACTTTTCAGAAGTATAAGGCAAAATGCAATTTTGAACTACACACAAATCGTACGATACAGTAATATTCTGTTGTTCCATATGCGCAAGTCAGTCAAATGCACCGAAGTATGTGTTTATGAATGCATATTAAAAACTCTAATAAAGAAGAAAAATCATTTAAATTTGATGGAGTTTAAAAGTGCGTAATATAGGATTCTGCAAATGATTGAAAAGTACTTCATTCCAGAATAATCGGTAATTTGTGCAAATTTTCCAAATGCTGTTTTCGTGAGGTTGAATTTTTTTTTTTCGAAGTTTGAAAAAAGTTCTAAGTTTGAAAAAAAATTAAACGAACTCCCACAACGTGAGGGCAATTTTCCACGCGCATGCTGCAGAAGATCCAGACAGAAGCGACAGGGAGGGCGGAACTCATCATGCGAGCGTGTGCGCTCACAGAATGGAACGTTGGTGCATTATCTGAATTCTGTTTATTTTCCGGCACGAAGGAAATTCGACTTCGCATTAAGACCCAGCCAGAGCCAGTGCCAAGCTTTAGTTAGCTCCTGCTTTACATCCTTCAGGGGGTTTAGATCCCTTCAGGAGTCTGCTCAGGTACAGGTCGCCCATTCGATGAGCCGGGATGCCCTCCTTGTGACCCTGTGCCCTCCCTTACTGTACGCCCAAGCAGGAACATTTATAGGTAGATTCATGGAGTCAAACACCACATCGCTGAGCGATGATAACCATTTGTACACTTCATATGAAGAGCAAATTATACATTGTTTCATTTGGATTTATTCAAACCACTTTGAGAACTACTTTTTTCTTTCCCAACAATGCTATAAATGTCAACCTCCCTCATATGTAAGGTGGTTTTTCTTGCAGTGATTCATCTGGTTAGGGATCCATAAGTGCCACACACCCTTTAACCAATTGATCTGAAAGTGTGTACAAGTGAAAAGAGGCGGTGTGAGGCACCACAACTATGGCAGGTTGGGAGGACATTTTCAAAGCCAGATTGTCCACCATTTTTGCTCGTCCCTCCTCCACCCTCCACTCCACCAAAAATAATGGAGAATTACATTCTGAATATTTTATTTAATTACACAAGGGATATTTAACAAAAAGTTTCATAGATATCCCCCCAGGCCATCCTAATGGTGGACAGGATGGCCTGAGGGTAGACACACTCACCTCTAGGCTGTCTAGCCTGGGTTTGAATCTTGGCCCAGCCACAAACTGTCATCCTGGTGTCTCAGAAGAAGAGTGATTCATCAACGTGTGTGCTGTCCCTCAGATGGGCATTAAACGAGGCGTCCTGTATTGCTGACGGTCAAAATCCCATGGTGTCCTTCACGAAGAGTAGGCGAGCTATCACCAGCGTCATGACCAAATTTCAAATTCCTGCACGAACCTACAGGGAGGACATTGCTTCAACGTCATAGCCACACATTCAGCCAATGATGCCAACCCACAGCTTTGTGCTGCAAATGAAAGAAGAAGAAGAAGAGGCCATACTCGGGAGAGGATTTGACTTGCCATTTGCCATGCTAATAATTCCCAGCAGGAAAAAATGCCTTCAGGGATTGGCTATTACTACACTCAAGCATTGGCACTCATGTGACATTGATCTGTTAAAGGCCCCAACTTTGACGATGGCAGAAATACATCCTTGGACAGAGGCAGAGATCTTGAGTGCTGCTTGCCCTGGTTGGCGAGGGAGTTCTGTGATTTGTAGGATCTTTTCCCCAACTGTGTTAATCAAATCACTTTGTTTAATATCACAGACATGGTGCATGCATGCCAGGCAGCACATGCTGATTAATATTCATGCAGCAATGGCTGTAAAATGACATAAATTCCTGGCTCCTCAAGAACGAATGGGTGAATAGCATTATATATACATATATAAATATAATATATATATATATATGTATTTTTATATGAATGTATATGTATATATATTCAAATAAAAAAAAAAAAATATATACATATATATATATATATATATACATATATATATATATATACATATATATATATATATATATATATATATATATATATATATATATATATATATATATATATATATATATATATAATATATATATATATATATATAATATTATATATGTATATATAATGCTATTCACCCATTCGTTTTTGTGGAACCAGGAATTCATGTCATCATGGATACATTGTATAGGCCAGATACATGTAG
>NC_136269.1:93764585-93817085 GCF_964187855.1 Myxine glutinosa
TCGGAATCAGTACGTCTCAGAGCAACTACAGCACAGCTTAAATTTTTAAAAACTTCGGGTTTTAAAATTAGCGTATTAGTGCAGAAACGCTAGCAGAAGAGGGAGGGAATCGAAGGGAGGGAGCGCAGCGCTCCTTCTAGCGCTTCGCAGTTCGCAGCGCCAGCGCTTCTGTTAGCGTAATTAGCGTATTTCGGAACGTTAATTTTTCAACTTCATTATTCGGAATCAGTACGTCCCAGAGAAACTTCGTAATGTTAATTTTTCAACTTCATCCGATTGACATGGGACCAACGGCATGTGACAGAGAGTGAAACATACATGCTACATTTATTTGACGACAATGAGTTCCGACTTCCGGGTTCGTGCCGCCAACCCTGTTAGGCGCCTCTTGCGGCACACAGGGAATTACCAGTGAACTGGTACTCAATTTGCCGACCTCGGTAGGATGACAGGCTGAGTCAACCCCCCTGGTGTTAAGGGGGAGGAGGAGGGGAGGGGGAAGAGGAGGGGAGGGGAACTCCCCCCTGTTCCCCTCCCCTCCTCTTCCCCCTCCCCTCCTCCTCCCCCCCCTTCCCCCTCCCCTCCTCCTCCCCCGCCCGGCAATGCCGGGTACTTCTGCTAGTATATATATATATATATATATATATATATATATATATATATATATATATATATATATATAATATACTGTATATATATATTGTTATGAATTTGGGGGTAGAGTGATATATATATCACGTAGATCTGTGTCGGTATCATGCTCCGATTGTCGTAATCGAGAACCCCACATGTAATAAGTTTGTTTAGGCGTTTTGTTCGCGTAAGTGTATCTTTGTGATCATACAAGGATGATCCTTGTGACAACTAGAGTAGGGATTATGCTAATTCCCCTGTTCGTGAGACCTGTGATCTATCCATTGTCCCATATGGCAACGCACATAGACACTAGGCAGGCCCATTAGTTACACCACACACACCACTTAAATTCCCCCCCACAATAATAATGGAAACCCACCCGGAATCCAAGTACATGAAAGACACATGAAAACCCGCTTGGAGTTTGCAAAAAAGCACCTGAATGACTCTCAGACTGTGAGAAATAAGATTCTGTGGTCTGATGAAACCAAGATTGAACTGTTTGGCTTCCGTCTGGCCACTCTGCCATATAGCCCAGATCGGTGAAGTGTTGCAGTGATGGTTGTCTTTCTGGAAGTTTCTCCCATCTCCACACAAGATCTCTGGAGCTCAGCCAGAGTGACCATCGGGTTCTTCGTCACCTTTCTTACCAAGGCCCTTCTCCCCCCGATTACTCAGTTTGGCCGGGCGGCCAGCTCTAGGAAGAGTCCTTGTTGTTCCAAACTTCTTCCATTTAAGAATTATGGAGGTCACTGTGCTCTTGGGAACCTTCAATGCAGCAGAATTGTTACTTGGAGGTTTCCCCAGATCTGTGCCTCGACACAATCCTGTCTCTGAGCTCTGCAGGCAGTTCCTTCAACCTCATGGCTTGGTTTTTGCTCTGATATGCATTGTCAGCTGTGCGACCTTATATAGACAGGTGTGTGCCTTTCCAAATCATGTCCAATCAATTGAATTTACCACAGGTGGACTACAATCAAGGTGTAGAAATATCTCAAAGATGATCAAGAGAAATTGGAGGCACCTGAGCTAAATTTCAAGTGTCATTACAAAGGGTATGAATACTTATGTCAATGTGATATTTCAGTTTTTTCTTTTTAATAAATTTGCAAAACTTTCTAAAATCCTGTTTTCTCTTTGTCACTATGGGGTATTGAGTGTAGATTGATGAGGGAAAAAATGAATTTAAACGATTTCAGCATAAGGCCCATCAAACTCACTACCAAGAAGGGGAGGACTATCTGAACGTTTACTAAAGAAATAACTAACTGGGGACTTTGTATGGTGGTTGCCATTGCTTCGGAGGACAGTTGCATCACGATATACCAAACGGCAATGTGCAATACACCTGATATTAAAACGTGGAGTAGCAATGCAGTGCAAGTTGTAATGAAAGCAGTCAAAGTTGGTTGTAAAGTGAGAATGTAACTCAGAATAAGTTCTGACTATTAAGGAAGCACTTTTTGCTGAGCATGAGTATTTTTGAAAGTACGATGCAGATTGTGCTGATTTCACATATATTCTCACTGGCAAAACCAACCTACGTAGCTCTCAAAGTATCATCAAAGTACGTAGTTTGAGAAAGACTCAAGGGTCATTTCCAGGCTTATGTTTCCTCAAACTTTGGCAAGAGTATTCAAAGAATAATTGGGAACAAATGGTCGACTTCGTCTCCAATGAAAGAAATCCTCTGATTGAAACTGAACTGTCTTGTTTGCCAAATCTTTTTGAAATATTCAGGTTGGTTGTGCCTGTGCATTTTTTAATCCGCTAAGGCTTCCCAAGTTTTTTTTATGCCTCAAACTATCCAGATGGTTTCCAAAGAAAAACACCAACTTCCAAAGAAAACAAAAAAGATTTTCATAGTAAAGGCTTTCATTGAAATTGTTTTCTCTTTGAGATTGGTTAGTGATCGCGCTTCGGAACTTGACTCACCCTTGGATGTGGATGACATTCCAAAATAATCTCCAAGACATGTTTCCACAACAAATATGGGAGGAACAACAGCTTGCACTGCAAAAGTGACATCCAATGACATACAGATTCCAGCTCTTCATTTTAATTTCCTTGCTTTGACCGAGTGTTTTTTAAATGTTTGAAGTATTCCAAGACTTAGAGTGGAAGCAATCAAACAATTGAAGACCAGAGAGGAAGAAGTACTTAAGTCACAAAATAACTCCATGTCAAATTATTAGTCATGGATTGTTATCATACTGTAGATGGAGTTAATGGTTCTAAACTCACTTTGTCCAAGAATGTGACTTAAGTACTTCTTGCACTCAAGTCTTCAATTTGTTAAAAGAGTCAAAATGGCCAATTAGTGTGGAGGAAAAGAAAATTGCGTATCGATAATGCAGTTGCAAATGAAAGGGAAACGATTTGCAAAAATGAATACGGAGAGGTATACATGTGAAAGATTTAAATTCTGGCAGAACAGAATAACACACAAATCGACTCTCGAAAGGCCTATATTTGAAGCCTTATATACCAACGAAGCTTATCAATGTGGATATGTGGTCTCTGTCTCCGAATGCCACCTTTCTGTTCTTGCACCTTCTGCTTTTTTTGTGCCCCACCCCAAGGTTTCTGCAGTATGCACTCGGTCCCAATCAACCCCCTTCTGGTGAAACCTACAAAACTCAGACCTACTGCTCACTTCCACTCGTTTGTTCCTCTTTTTCCCCACCTGTGGAACGAACTTCCACATTCTCTTCAATGTCACACTTCCCTCCAGATCTTCACCACAATCTCAGATCATCCCCCATTCAAAACCATGATCTGTTTTACCCCCATTAACCCTCTGCAAGCCCACCTCTTTCCAAATTTTTAGTCTTTCCTTCCTGAGAGTTTGCTGCCGTATCCACTTTGTCCACACCGTGCAATCTCCTACGATGAAGCTGAGTCCATAGGCTTATCACTTTCCCATCGCAGACAGGTCGGTGGGTAGTGCTACCCAAGAAACTGCTTCAGCAGCACCAACACTCTAACTCTGTAAGACCTGAACTCTAATCCACCGATGAGGCCTTAATCCGCAGCTTGATGGAATACTGCTCTCCACTTTGGGCTGGCGCCCCTGCCTCGCATCTTGCTCGGCTTGACGCTGTGGAAACCAAAGACTTCAAAATCATTGGAATCTTGTATGTTGAAGCGGAGTCCATAGGCTTATCACTTTCCCCATATCCCTTATCTGTTCAAGTCTCCCTCTATGTTGGCCCTCAACCATGCTCCTCTCATTCTACTGTTCCTTTTGTTCTGTTACCTCCTGATTTGTTGTATGTTCTAGCTCCTCCACGAGCCTCGACTTTGTACGCACAAAAAAGAGAAGACTTTATTAAAATGATCAATCAACGCCTAGTTTAATTGTTCTTAGAGTAGAATAAACTCTGTTTGCATTTTTCAAGAGCTTTCTTGAGAGTCACTCTTAAATCCCAATATGATGTGAAAATTTGTTGCCAAAGCAGAGTTTCTTCATTAAAAACACTCCTGTCAATACAAACATCGATCTTGGCGAAAGGCATGTACTTTGTACTTTGTACTTTGTATTGCATGTACTTTCAGAACCATCATCGACCAAAATGAGACATCTCATGGGCATTGTAGTGAAATTACACCCAGGTGAACCCAGGAGTGTGCTCGCTACGAAAGGGGCGTCTATAAGACCCGGGACAACCGGGGCGCGCGGACACTCCAGCGGAACTCACTGTGACATAGTCCTGTAGTTTGAATGGTATGTATGCCCCTAAATGCTGCGCTGACTGTCCTCTCTATTGGACCATTGCCTTATTGAATCGACCATTGCTCATGAAATACTCTGCTTTTAATGCCTGTTGCATGAATGTATTTTTACAGGATGTACTTCAGATCTAAATGATATTAAACCTACCCAGAGGTCAAGTCGTGTCTGAGCTTGATTTTCACGACATTTAATATCATTTAGATCGCCGGAATGGCTGACCTTAAAGATGATCGTGGTACCGATCCTCGGAGCCGACCCTCAAGCTGAGGGATCTGCATCGGAGTTCGCTCACTGGCTCAACACGCTGGAGAATTACTTTGCTGCTCACGAGACAGAGCCCACCGCTGCGATAAAGCTGTCCGTGTTACAGTCGAAAGTCTATCACACCGTTTTCCGGAACATTTCTCGATTTGGGACGTACGCTACGGCTCTAGCCGAGCTGAAGCGCCTCTACGTAAAGACACGGAGCGCTGTGCACGGCCGGCATCAACTCTCTCAGCGGCGACAGCAACCATCTGAATCGATCGATCGCTTCGCGCAGGAGTTGCGCTACCTGTTGGCAGACTGCGTGCAGGACGTCCGGACCCACGAGCAAGTGCAGGACGATTTGCTCCGAGATTCATTCATCTCCGGAATTAGTTCTGGAGTCTTGCGGCTCCGACTCTTGGAGGTCGCGGATCTGACATTTACAGAAGCACTACGGCTGGCACGCATATACACAGATGCCCGAGAACAATTGACCGCATATGATCACCCACGAGTCGTGGTGGGGACCTCGCAACTCGCGCGACCGGAGAGGGCTACCGCCGAGGATACGGAGGGGGACCCGACCACTACGGCCGAGTCTCTGGAAGCTCCTGAAGCGGATTCCGCTTCCGGCCTCACTGCTGCCGCCGCCGCCCGGCCACGGCCTGACCGGTATGCAAAATGTTATTTTTGTGGGAATCGGCAACACCCTCGCTCTGAATGCCTGGCCCGGGAGGCGACATGCCACCTGTGCTCCACCAAGGGCCATTTTGCAAAGGTCTGCAGGAAGGCTGCTCGGGGCACGCGTCCCCGCGCGACCTTGAATGGGCTTATCGCGGAGCCAACGGATCGAGCGCTGGACGGGGCGCCTCACTCGGCTTTGAAGAGCCGCTCTCCTTCTCGCGGGCCTCTGGCTACACGCCCGACCTTGGTGAGATACACCGGGCCGCCGAAACAAATGGCGCGAACGCGACCGGCCACAGCGCGACCGACCTTGACTGGCGTTCGAACGCCTACTTCAAACAAGCGACATGCTCTTGCTTTGGAAACTCCTCTCGAAGTGCGGCAAACGCAGCACGTGACTCGAGCCCCATCTGACGGCAGCTTTTACGAATTACATGCACCCACTTTGGCATATGAATCTGCAGACGGCAGAGATCTTTCTCACGTGACGCGAGCGCCATCTGGCGGCGGCTCTTACGAATTACATGCACCCACTTTGGCATATGGATCTGCAGACGGCAGAGATCTTTCTCACGTGGCTCGAGCGCCATCTGGCGGCTGCTCTTACGACCAACACACACCCACTCTGGCAAATGAAACTGCTGATGAGCCAACTGACTTCAATGCTCCTGCTGAGGCCCAACCTGCCGACGCTGCCCGAAGGATTGCAGCCGGCGTGGGATCCACCCGCGAGGCGGGATCTTCTCGCCCGGCTGGTACTACACCTGCCGGGTCTGCCGGCCTTGCGCAGGCCATCATTCCGCTCGCGGTCGCGGGCGTTTTTGCGCAAGCTTTGATTGACACGTGGTCCACGGATAGTTTTATCGATCAGCGACTCGTGCATCAACATGGGTGGCCGGTTCTCGGGACAACCCGCCGGATCTTCATGGCCTCTCAGGGACTTCGGTTGAGCACAAAAGGGGCGTGTCGATTGAAACTTGTGATAAAGGGACGCACATTCCCGGACGTGTATCTCATGGTCTTACCGGCCTTATGCGCTGACGTTCTGTTAGGACTTGATTTCCTTAAGCGGCATGGACGTTTGGAAATAGACTTCGGAGGGCCGGACACGCTCGCTGTGTGCGCCCTCGCTCAAATGGACATGGAGCCACTCTCACTGTTCCCCAACCTGACCACTGATTGTACCCCTGTAGCCGTCAAATCGCGGCGCTACTCTCGCGCGGACGCGCAATTCATTGCGGAAGAAACGGCCCTGCTCTTAAAGGACGGTATCATAGAACACAGTAGGTCACCGTGGCGGGCGCAAGTCTTAGTGGTGCGGAGTGAGGCCCACCGCCGGCGTATGGTAATCGACTATTCGCAGACGATTAATCGTTTTACACAGCTGGATGCCTACCCCTTACCGGGGATGGACGCCCTGGTACGCCAGGTGGCCCTGTATTCCGTTTATAGCACTCTCGATCTGCGTAGTGCGTATCATCAAGTCCCCATCTCTAGGGCTGATCGCGTCTTTACAGCCTTTGAAACGGGTCAGCGGTTGTACCAGTTCACGAGACTTCCCTTTGGGGTAACGAACGGCGTCGCTTGTTTTCAGAGAGCTATGGATGACCTCGTTGCGAAGGAGAATTTGACCGATGTCTTTGTCTATCTGGACAATCTCACGGTTTGTGGGTATGACCAGGAGCATCACGACGCTAATCTGAAACGCTTCCTCGAGGTCGCGCGGAAATATCGCCTAACCATGAATGCGGCTAAGTGTCAATACTCTCTACGCACGGTAGACCTTTTGGGGTACACCGTGACCCATGGCTCCGTCTCTCCGGATAAGGAGCGTCTGCGCCCTTTGCTCGATATGGCTCCGCCTAGCGATCGGGCTTCGCTGAAACGCGCTCTAGGGCTTTTCGCCCACTACTCAAAGTGGGTGCAAAATGTCTCCACGAAGCTCCGCCCCCTCGTGGCCTGCGACACTTTCCCCATGGGCCCGGCCGCCCTGGCGGCCTTCGAGGGCCTTAAAGTCGACGTCGCTGGCGCCGCTGTCGCGACGATTGACGAAAGTGCCTCCTTCGTTTTGGAGAGTGATGCCTCGGATCATGCGATAGCGGCGACTCTCTCCCAAGGAGGCCGCCCTGTGGCTTTCTTCTCACGGACTCTCACCTCCGCCGAGCGGAGGCATTCGTCTGTCGAAAAGGAAGCGTATGCGATCGTCGAATCAATTCGGCGATGGCGGCCGTATCTGCTTGGGCGGAGTTTCCAAATCGTCACGGACCAACAGAGTGTTGCGTTTATGTACGACACCTTACATGCTCAGCGCATTAAGAATGAGAAAATCACCCGTTGGCGTATCGAACTCGCCGACTTCTGCTACACCATCAAATACCGCCCGGGGAAGGATAACCTGGTCGCTGACGCCTTATCGAGGCCGGCCACTTGCGCGGGGGTTGTAACTTTGGAGGGGCTGCGCACTTTGCACGGCACTATGTGTCATCCCGGGGTAACGCGCTTCGCGCATTTTGTGCGCGAGGGCAATCTGCCGTACTCGATTGAGGACATCCGCCGCATCTGCCGTGATTGCGCGATCTGTGCGGAACTCAAACCGCGTTTTTATAACCCCCCTATGGGGACACTCGTTAGGGCTACTAGACCGTGGGAGCGCTTGGCGATGGACTTCAAAGGGCCGCTGCCAATGTCGAGCAACTCTCGCTATCTGCTCACTATCGTCGATGAGTATTCCCGATTCCCCTTTGCTTACACGTGCGGGGATATGTCGGCTGCCACGGTTATTCGGTGCCTGCAGAATTTGTTTTCTATTTTCGGGTATCCGGCCTACGTGCATACCGATCGGGGTGCGGTGTTCCTGTCCCAGGAGGTGAGGGGCTACTTGCTCCAGCATAATGTCGCTTCGAGCTACACCACCCCGTACCGGCCCCAAGCGAATGGACAGATCGAACGCTTTAATGGGATTATATGGCGGGCCGTCATGGTAAGCCTTCGGACCCTCGGCCGAGGCCTCGATAAATGGGCGTGGTCACTACCTGCCGCTCTAAACTCGATCCGGGCTCTCCTATGTACTGCCACCAACCAGACTCCTCACGAACGACTGTTCCACCACCCTAGAAGCTCCGGCAGTATCCAATCTTTACCCAGCTGGCTCGCTGAACCGGGGCCCGCCTATCTCAAACGAGCGGTTCGCGCTAGCAAGTACGACCCCCTTGTTGACAAGGTGCAAGTCCTCCAGGTTAATCCCGAGCATGCTCGCGTGTTAACGGCGGATGGCCGCGAGTCTACTGTCTCCGTACGCCATCTCGCCCCATGTGGGGACGACGACAGGGATATCGACGAACCCGTCTACGAGTCTATGGACTCTATCGAAGCTTCCCCTATGGAACTACCACTGTTACTCCCGTCGTCCCCCACTCCCGTGCCCGAAGGCGCAGGGGCGCCCCCTCCGACTCCCACCTCCGGCGGCTATTCCGACGCGGGGGACTCCGGGCTTGGGGATGCCGTGCCCGGTAGATTCCGAACACGAACTGGCAGGGAGGTTCGCCGCCCCGACCGCTACGGGTGGACCGACTGACGTGGATTGACGTGACCCATTCGTTTATTGCTGATGCTTGCTTGCAACCTGCCGAGCGGCAGTATAGTTCTAACGGTGGGGAGAATGTAGTGAAATTATACCAAGGTGAACCCAGGAGTGTGCTCGCTACGAAAGGGGCGTCTATAAGACCCGGGACAACCGGGGCGCGCGGACACTCCAGCGGAACTCACTGTGACATAGTCCTGTAGTTTGAATGGTATGTACGCCCCTAAATGCTGCGCTGACTGTCCTCTCTATTGGACCATTGCCTTATTGAATCGACCATTGCTCATGAAATACTCTGCTTTTAATGCCTGTTGCATGAATGTATTTTTACAGGATGTACTTCAGATCTAAATGATATTAAACCTACCCAGAGGTCAAGTCGTGTCTGAGCTTGATTTTCACGACAGGCATGACTGCTCAGACAGCTGCAAGTACTCGGCCATGAAGAGAAGCTGTGAGAAGCAGTTTCAAGGGACCAAAATCAAAGTTGTGTCATCAGGAAGACTTTAGAGTGGAGAGTAAACAAGTTTGTTACAGACTTGGTCTGCTTCGCTCCATACCCCACCTCGCAGCGTTTTCGCATTGGGGTGATACACAAGTCACCATGCCGGAGAAACCTTCGAACTGGAAGAAATGCCACAGTTCTTTCAACAGAGCGGAATTAAAACGCCGTGGAAAAGGCACGATGTTTATTACTTGGTTGTATTAGTGAAGACATCTTGTTTACTTAAGACACTGAATTGTCTCATTTCAAATGCGTTATTATAGAAAGTATACAATTGTACAAAACATATCCTTTTATGGCTTTTTGTTTCAGAATAAAGTTGCTAAATGGAGTTGCGGGCATACTTCACTTCAAATTTAGTTAAGATGGGAGAAGTCATCACTTTAGACAGAACATCAGCCTTCTCCAGATCTTTAACATCTTTAGATGACTGTGCGATGGAACAGCTTGCTTAACATCGATTCCAAAATATGACATACCCTATAAAGCACCACCCAGCCTACAGAGTCCCAATAAGACGATTTGTAGATAACCTGGAATCAAATGCACACAAGATAACCAGAAAGTAACAGGGCAGGGCACATTCAACAATGCCAAGCCTCAACAGGGCATACTATTTACAGTAGATCTGTCTGACACTTGCACAGCTTCACCCAGGTGTGTGGACTACAGTAAATCTGACTGAGAAACAGTAATGTGAGAATCATTTATAATTAGGTGGTCAAAGTAATGTAGGTGGTCGAGTATCACAAAAACCTTTGCCACCCAACTTTAACGCAAGCACTGCCCATTTGCTCCTGTGAAGTTACCCATTTCTCTGATACCGATTGCCTTCCTGTTAGTTTGCCCCAAATCTAGAGCAACTCAATCTTTCCCTATACCCTCAAAATTTGCTTTTCTGAAATCTAGTAGCCTTACTCTACCATCTCAAACTCTAATTCTCAACAGAATCCTTGCACACGTTATGTTATCCATGCACAAATCTCCCATAATGAATACTCTTCCCTTAAGTCTTTCTGAATTCTTCATGAACCCTTTTACCTGGCTCTTCTATCACACCTCAAGCCCTTCAAAATCATCCGACGATTACCTTACAATTCTTACCACCTCTAATTTATATTCATACAGAATCCACGGTATAAGTAGCTTAGAGTTTTGGCTTTGAATGAAACGACACGATTAATCTTTTGAATGTCCATAAAATTAATTTAATTGATTAATTAACTTAAAACTTTTCCCGTCACTGGGGCCAGGTACTCTTCCTAGTAATAAATAAGGTAATTCTCTGGATTTACATATGTATGTGTGTGTACATCTGAAAATCACGGAAACTAGAACAATGCGACTCTATCACCAATATGCCTCCGCGTCGCCCCTGCCCATGACAATGGGTAGACGCCCTCGTTCACTGTCCTAAAAAATAAACAAGTTTGATTTAAATCCCTTCAGCTGTTCTCAACTATCACATTTTTACCAGACAGGACAGGTTTCACATTGATCAGTGAATAGGTTTCAGTGAAGGGTTTTTTTTAATATTGGCTTTCAAGCTAATATGACTGCAAAACCATGTGATACATGACATCAAAAATGTACACTCTGCATATGTATGGGTAGGGGATCACGTTTGTGAAGTTTCGTGTTGATCGATAAGGTTTTTTTCATATCCAAGATGGCTGCCAAAGCACGTGACCTACGATGTCATCATTTTCAAAGTATATGCAGCAATGGTGTTAGATTCAATTTGTAAGGTTTGGCATCAATACGGTAAACAGTTTCTGAGATATAATTTTTAATATTTCCCTTGAATCCAATATGGCTGCCACACCACGTGACCGATGACGTTTCGGTGATCGACTTTTAATCGTCATTCCTAGTCAATGCCCCCATAAAGTTTTGAGTCGATCGTTTTGGTGGTTTGGGAGATTTTCAAAATGGTTTTAGATTAAATCCAATATGTCTGCCAAACCATGTGACCTGTGATGTCAAACATTTAATATTTAAATACAAATGGGTCATAGATCATGTGCATGCAATTTAAGATTTTTAGGGCAAGGCATTAGATTCAAACATTTTTGGCTGGTATACCACTTCACCTATGATATCATCATTATCATGCTTATGTTCCCCATTGGGGGTACTTAACAATGTGCCAAGTTTCAAATTTTTCCATTCAGCGGTTTCCGAGAAATAATTTCTTTTTTGCGTCCAGGAAAAGTAGAAAGAAAGGTGAAATTGTAATTGTCGTTGATTGTTGTGTGTGTAATAAATGAGTTTTTGCTATAAATCTATTCGTCGCCCAAATATCTGTCATCGTTATGATTGGTCCTCCGATAGAGTCCCCCAATTCCCCCACACGAGGTTTTACGGGGGGCACCGCATCCACATACCCAGCTGGCTAGCAGAGGGGCCTGACCACAGTAAACACCCGAAAAAGTCCGCAGAGTAAACAATGGCAGAGCTTTTATTTGTTGGTTTTAACCATCTTGAAACAATAGAATTATTGACAGCCGGTTTTAAAGTTTGCCACACTTGTTTAGAAATAAAATATATATAACATCCAAGCTAAATCCACAAACATCTGTAGAGCTCATGCAGCTGCGATTTTGATATTTGGCCGATTATTTGTCCGATTCCGATTTTGGAATTGGAAAATTTATTGGATTTCTTGGAAAATTTCTTGGAATTGGATTTTGGAAAATTTCGAATATTTTCTATTCATTTTTTTTTTTTTTTTGTTGTTGACAGAACATCCTTCCGTTTCGATTCGTCGGCTCGATCAGTGAGTGAGAGGTGTTAGGTCGTGCAGAGTTTGCGATATCGCTGGGATTTAAAAAAGCGGGTGGTGGAGAAGCACAGGGAGACCGGACCCTCCGTCGCACCAGGAGCTGGTTCGTGGCACAGACAACCAACCGCGTGGTTCTCTCGAACGGTTGAGACGTCGCGACGACCACTCGAGCTATCAGCATCACGGTCTGAGACTAACGGTGGGCTATCAACACAGTGTACGGTCGGCCCAGGTAGCAGAGCGCCACCGCATGAACAGCGAGAGGATTACCATAAGTATCTGGAGCGAGGCGCGACGTGCACCGCAACCGCCGGCTGTGCGCAAGTAAGTGCCGTAATCACCGATCGCAATGACCCCGCAAATCGACCCCAAAGGACCTGCCACGATGCTGCTGCTGCTTCCGCTTGTGCTTCGGACAACCATGGGCGGCCCAATACCCCGAATTCGCTTTGTGGGAGAAACCGATGTGAGACTGACCCCGCTGCAGAGGGCCGTGGTGAGTGGTGTGTGTGTGTGTGTGTGTTTGTGGGTGTATGTGTGTGATGTGTGTGTATGTGCGTGTGATGTGTGTGTGTGTGTGTGTGTTTGTGTGTATGTGGGTGTATGTGTGTGATGTGTGTGTATGTGCGTGTGATGTGTGTGTATGTGGGTGTATGTGTGTGTGGTGTGTTTGTGTGTTTCTGTGTGTGTTTGTGTGTGTTTGTGTGGGTGTGTGTCTGTTGTGAGATCAGATCGTCGTCTGGTCTCGGGTTTGGCAAAGCTAATTTCCTTGGAGTGATAACAAGTATTTTTCACATATATTTCAACCCTTTACCTTTCTCTTTGCATTATTATTCTTTGAACTGCAGTTATGCTTTTACACATTTTGAGCAATGTTTGGTGAGTTTGTTGTAGAAAATTTATATTTTAGTTTCTTGGCAGCGCCTTGGTCGTCCGTTGCCAGTTCCTTCCTCGTGGAGGCTGAAACAGATTTGGATTTGAACTCGCAACCTTTGGAACGGGAAATGGCTCCTTTGGGATCCGTAACTATACGAGTTATAGCAACGACTGAGCCTTTGCTTTTTTTCCTATACACACATAGTACACACATAGTACACACATAGTACACACATAATACACACATACACACACACAAACACACACAAACACAAGCACACTCACAAACACACACAACACCGGAAGACCAGCCAACAAAGATATATCAAAAGACACCAGAAGACCAGCCAACACAGATACACCAAAAGACACCGGAAGACCAGCCAACACAGATACACCAAAAGACACCGGAAGACCAGCCAACATAGATACACCAAAAGACCCTGGAAGACCAGCCAACACAGACACACCAAAAGACACCGGAAGACCAGCCATCATAGATACACCAAAAGACACCGGAAGACCAGCCAACATAGATACACCAAAAGACCCTGGAAGACCAGCCAACACAGACACACCAAAAGACACCGGAAGACCAGCCATCATAGATACACCAAAAGACACCGGAAGACCAGCCAACATAGATACACCAAAAGACACTGGAAGACCAGCCAACCTAGATACACCGGAAGACCAGCCAACATAGATACACCAAAAGACAATGGAAGACCAGCCAACATAGATACACCAAAAGACACTGGAATACCAGCCAACATAGATACACCAAAATACACTGGAAGACCAGCCAACATAGACACACCAAAAGACACTGGAAGACCAGCCAACATCGATACACCAAAATACACTGGAAGACCAGCCAACATAGATACACCAAAATACACTGGAAGACCAGCCAACATAGATACACCAAAATACACTGGAAGACCAGCCAACATAGATACACCAAAATACACTGGAAGACCAGCCAACATAGATACACCAAAAGACACTGGAAGACCAGCCAACACCGATACACCAAAAGACACTGGAAGACCAGCCAACATCGATACACCAAAATACACTGGAAGACCAGCCAACATAGATACACCAAAATACACTGGAACACCAGCCAACATAGATACACCAAAAGACACTGGAAGACCAGCCAACATCGATACACCAAAAGACACTGGAAGACCAGCCAACATAGATACACCAAAAGACACTGGAAGACCAGCCAACATCGATACACCAAAATACACTGGAAGACCAGCCAACATAGACACACCAAAAGACACTGGAAGACCAGCCAACATAGATACACCAAAAGACACTGGAAGACCAGCCAACATCGATACATCAAAATACACTGGAAGACCAGCCAACATAGATACACCAAAATACACTGGAAGACCAGCCAACATAGACACACCAAAAGACACTGGAAGACCAGCCAACATCGATACACCAAAATACACCCGAAAACCAACCAACATAGATACACCACAACATACTAGAAAACCAGCCAACATAGACACACCAAAAGACACTGGAAGACCAGCCAACATCGATACACCAAAAGACACTGGAAGACCAGCCAACATCGATACATCAAAATACACCCGAAAACCAACCAACATAGATACACCACAACATACTAGAAAACCAGCCAACATAGATACACCAAATTACACCCGAAAACCAACCAACATAGATACACCACAACATAGTAGAAAACCAGCCAACATAGATGTATATTAGTTATGCCAATCACAGGTATTGAATTTCACGTTTTTTAATGCTGTGCCTAAATCCATATTCACCTGCCCACAGAGATACCTGAACAGATTTGGCTATTATGGGCGAGACGTGGCTACACGCTTTCCCAAGGCATTGTCAGCACTACAGGACTTCTTCGGACTGTCCAAGAGTGGGAAACTAGACCATTCCACAATGGCAGCACTGGAGCGCCCCCGCTGCGGCCTGCCGGACCTCGGAGACACAGCTCGCTGGGAGAGATGGCAGCACACGCACCTCACTTACAGGTGATCAAAACAAAATTGTCATTGCACAGCATGTTTTCTGTCTCTTTGCATATTTTTCGTTGTACACAAATAGCGAGGCTGGTTGGATTGCAAATGACAGAGTAAATGGGGGACGATGGGGGTTGTGCATTCCTTTGATAAAACGTGCAGCCCAGCACTTGCAAAAAAATCTTGCAAATAAAAAGAAAGAAAGAAAAAAAAGTGTAGAATATTTCTAAAAACAATAGATGCTATTTAGCCCCTGGTGGACATAGTCAGACATAGGGGCTTATGGATTGGGACTCGTCTGTCCATCCTTCTGTCTTGTGTTTTTGTCTCCACAAACATATCTCGGAGTTGTATTGACCGATTTTGTTCATACTTGGCACAAAGACAATACATGACTGTGTACATATGCACATAATTGTGTTTTGCGAAGCGATCAAAGATGGCCGACTGGCGGCCATTTTAGTTGTAAAAAAACCCGATGTTGAACACGTTCTCAGCCATTTCTCAGACATGCAGTTACCGATCTTGCTCAAACTTGGCACACAGATAATGAATGATGGCTTACGTAAGCACGTCATTTTTTTTTTTCGAAATCAGATCCAAGATGGCCGACTGGTGGCAATTTTGTTACTTAAACATGTCCCCAAGCAGTTATTCAACATACATGTACCGATTTTATTCAAACTTGGCACAAGCACAGCACACGATGGCATACACGTGCTCCTCCCTTTATTTTGCGATCTGATCAAAGATGGCGGACTGGCAGCCTTTAACTCCGTACAGCAAAATTTACTAAAACCACGGGGGCTATGACATTTTATGTCTTTTTCTCCCTGTTTTTTTGTGTGGTTCAGGGTAGAGGATTACGTGAGAGATCTTGAAGCAGATGTGGTCGATGAGATTTTGTCTCAGGCTGCTGCGATCTGGATGTCCATTGTTCCTATGCAAATCAAGTCCCTTGCACAGGGTCAACCAGACGTTATCATCAGATTTACGGAGAGCCATGGTGAGAGTCCCCGCTATAAAATGACATCATCTATTATTATGAGTAAGGCTTCATATGATCACGAAGATGACAAATCTATTGCGTTAATGAGACAACAAGGACTTTCTGGATAATGTGACTAATGAAAGCACCCCAAATGTATATCGCCTGCAGGTTTTGAAAGTGCAGAGTCTAATGAAGTGGTGGACATCCTCTCTTTGGTTTTACGAGATGCTGAAGGAGAGAACCTGGAGATCCTTTTCAATGAAAGACAGTTTTGGAGCTTTGGGGAAGGAAGAGGTTTGTAATAAAACGTTAAAAAAAAATAAAAAAAATAAAGTGTTTGCATATATTATACCTTGATGTCATATCTACATCATAATTAATATCTACATATTGACTTAATGAAGAAGTCGGTAGACTTCTTATGTATGGGGTGGCCCGGACACTCCATTGGCTCAATACAACATAAGTCCTCAAGAAAATCTACGAGGATAAAATTAGAAACCTACAAACTAGCTACCAGTCATCTGCAGAGAATTTCCCAAAATTCAAAAATCCCCAAATAACTGAAAATTGGTTTAAGATACGAACTGGTTTAAACACGAATCTACTGCATTTTATAGTGGGAAGGTGCAAACTGATCGAACTTTTAATAGCTTGAAAGGATTCCACGAAGAATACGTAAAATTGCATTCCTTCGCAAATGAATAGGAAGGGAACAGTGGGGTGGGCAGGACTAGAACTGGCAGTCAACCTGATGGGGGCAGGGCCAACAGACACATATGCCCGAAGGCCAATCAGACCTATATAGGTGTAGTTAATGGTGGAATACTATCAGGGTTGTGTGTCTATAAAGTACATGCTATGCAATCGAGTACTGCTAAGAATGAGAGTATGTCTGTCCATAAAGTACATAATAATACACATGCATGAACGATCGAGGATGCCTCTTCGTGACGGTTGTACCTCCTCCTCCCCCCCACCACCCCCCCCCCCCGCCTCACCAATGGAAGGTGGGGGGCAAATGTGTCCCCACGATTCCCTGCTGCCCAGATTCATCAGGGAAGCGCGGTCATGATCATAGCGCCAATCGGTCCTCATGAACCGACCCATTCCTCTTCCTTTCCCCTGCACCACACCATCAACCACAACATCCCAGAATTGCTGGGTTGCTCCTGGGAGATCAATTGGCTGTCTCCATGCCGCTGACCTGTTCATGCAGGGCAGGCACAGGGCCAATTGACAGCACCAATATATTTATTTTACGTAATCTACTATATAAGAGAGATGTCTGTCTGCGTGTCTGTCTGTGGGTCTGTCTGTCTGTCTGTCTGTGTGTGTCGCCATTTTTCTCAGAGTTGGCTGAACGGATCTTCATCAAACTTTCAGAGGTTCATCAGTGAGTGCCTGGGAGTGTTTTAGGCAACAAAAAAAACCCTGAAAAAAGTTCGTTTTTTTGGATTTAAAAAAAAATCGCTCGATAGTGCCTAAGCCTTTTTAAAATTAATGACAGTTATATACAAGTACACATTCGCATAAATAAATACAAAACAATGACCAGACATTTGAACACAAATAAATCAAACAATTCTGGAAGTGTACAAAGTTGGTAGTAAGGCTTCTTCTTCTTCCTGATCGGCATCACATTTAACTCAGAAGGGAGGAGGCAGACATTCACTCGCATATATTCAACGAAAAGGTGATGAACGCCCTTCCACTCCCTTCCTCACCCCTCCCTCTCCTGCCTCCTTCCTCTTCACCATAACCTTCACCTCCCATGATGTACCGAAGTTTGTTCACGGCACTAAGAAAATCGAAGTCTGGGGAGGTCTACGGGGGTCAAAGTAGGTCCAGGTTTGACCCCCCGCCCCCCACCCCTTCCACCCCCCACCCCCCCCCCCCCTAAAATAGATATTTGCTTTCTTCTCTGAAACTACACACGCGATTTCGATGAAACTTCACCACAACCTTCATCACCTGTTGATGTACCAATGTTTGTTCAAGGCATTAGAAAAATTGGGGTCTGAGGAGGTATATGTGGGTGGGGGAGGGAGGGTTGCCTCCAAAATAGGTATTTTTGTGTTTGTTTGTTTAAAGCCTTATTATCTTGCCAAAACGAAGTTTTTGCAAGATGTATTAGTCAGCTTGTATGTTTGTTTGTTTTTTTGTTTGTGGTTAATCATTTTTTTTCACGTTTAGATCACTCTGTAGACCACAGTTATTATTGGAAACTCCTGTAACTTCGCATATCAGAGTCCTATAGAGATACCCTTCAGCACACAAAATTTTGAAGGTCAAGGTCAAAGGTCAAGGTCACTTTGTGGTCAATCATGGAGGTCGACGAAACACTAATTTTTTGAGTAACTTTGATCGGATCGTCTCCAAACTTCATGGGAATCTAGTATATGGTCCGGCGCTCAGCTGATTAGTTTTTGGTGGCGATCGGCCTTGACCTTCATGGTTAGCGCTGGAGGTCGAAAATTATTGACCCCAAGGTCAAATTTTGAAATCGTAGGTACCATATCGAGTAATACCTCATATGAATGCCCTTGATGAGTGCTTCCCAGATCTGTAAACAGTTTGACGCTATGACGTCATTTGATGACGTCATGACGAAAAAACGGAATTTTCACATTTTGGCAAGATACGGTTCACCCTGTGGGTGACATATGTTCATTATTATGTTAGTATGATACTACATGCTGCCCTGTCTTCTAGCAAGCATTGAAATTGGTTTAAAATACCTTTAGTCAGTGCAGTACACTGTTTATTCTACCAGGTGAGCACCCATGGGTATTGCCCCTGTGTTTTTGTTCTTGATGAGCATATTGTGATCAGCACCATATTCTGCCAGTGGAATTATATTGCATGAAGAGAATCAGTTGATTTGGGTTGCAAGCAATCAGTGGAGCAGATTAATTTTTATAGAAATGGCATGGAGGGTGGAGTTTGGAGCTTGGGGTAGGGGAAGGCAGATGGGATAAATAAATGAAAGTGTGGAGTTGGGAACTGGGAACGGGGAAAGAGAGGAAACGTGGAGGTTGGAACTCAATCAAAGTATGTTATGGGAACTAAGAAATGGGAACATGTCAAATTATATTATGATAGCAAACGAGAAATTGGAATTTCTAAATTTTAAAAAATAGAATAACAAAAATATACAAGCAAAAAAATACCAATAATTTATACTCGAGCCAAACACATTTTGCTAGGTCACATGACGATGCTTTATAGAAACATTTTAAAAAGCAAGTGTCAATCGAAGGTCATTTATAACCAACAAATACTCCCACTCGGAAACAATCCTGTTGAAGAAATGACATTTGAGCTGGAGATAAGGAAAGAATTTCCGAAATTTTGTTATTTCCCCATCCTCGTTTCACAACTCCCACAGTTTCATAACCTTTGTTCCTTCCCAGTGAAATCCCACTTGGATAATAAAGTAGTTACCATACCGCTCTTGACCCCTGTACGCCGTGTAGTTCATACCAATCTACATTCTCATAGCTGTTAAAATTCTCAGCAAACATGCCCAGTCAAAACATTGTTCCAACTCATCCAATGTTCTCTGTTTCTCTCATTCTCTGCCAGTCTTCCAGGGCGGTACGTCTCGTATTTCTCTTTTCTAACATGTCGTTTCAAACACATCTGCACATTACAAACTACGCATTTTCTCTCTCCGGTGCCCAATCAGCCTTGTGTGTCATGGTGGTTGCAAGATGGCTGGCGTTGAAGGCTCAGTCATTGCCCTTGAGCTGTGTGCTCGATGCTTAGTTCCAGTTCATTGCTTTTCCGAGAGCTATATCTCAAATGAATGCTTCATTCTCGAGCACATCGATGAGACTTTCAGGTGCTGTCACACTTGTTTGCTTTTTTTTTCCTTCTTTTTGTCAGCTTAAGTTATCATGAGTAATGTATTTTGCCAAAAAATTGCCACTTCTTGACAATTCTCCCCAGCTAAGTTAATATTCCTCATCTGGGTCAGGTCGGAGCAATCGACTCGACGTTAAATCCTATTACGATCATGGAAACTCCTGCAGTGTACACTGCAAAGCTACACGTGCTCAAATATTCTGTTCTCAATGCATACTCGAGCTGGCCATGCACTTTAATTAGAGTCAGGTGTGCTCTTTGTTATTCACCTCACCCAGACAGTCAAAGCAAGGAAATTGAGTAGGCCTTGAATTTGAATCCTACTTAATTTATCGGTGGAAAACTGATGTCACTCATATTGTTAGACCTCATATTAGTTGTAATCTCCTCAGCGTTATCTAAAAGTTGAACGAGGCCCTTCCACAGCCCACATTATCCATCTTTACTTTTTACACTGTGCTCGTGAAGCAAAAAGCAGGGTTAGGCGATCGGTTGTGTACGTGCTTGCGTGTCTGCATTTTTAAAATTCATTTTCTCTGCAACCATTGGCCCGATTAACACAAAATTTTACCATAGGAGTGCCGATGCGTGTATAACTTTTTATTCATAATTATGACATCATAGGTCATATTTTATGGATGCCATATTGGAAAAACTTCTTACCTCAATATCTCTGAAACCGCTGCATTGAAAAAATTGAAACATGGCTCATTGTCAAGTACTCCTCATGCAGAATAAGATATGCTAATGATGATGCCATCCATGCCTTCGTTATGACGTCATAATTCGACAAGTATAACACTTCAGCTGATCAGTATGATTTTTTTTTCTCTGCAACTGTTGCTCTGATGGACACAAAATTTTCACCATAGGAGTGTCTCTTCCAGTAGAATATTTTAATGATAATTATGACGCCATAGGTCACGTGGTGCATGCACAATCTTGGAAAGACCGAAAAACGTTTAGCCTGTACGGACGGACAGACTTATGAACGTATGGATGGATGGACGGACAATCCGAAAACATAATGCATCCAACCACCTTTGGGGCGCAGGCATAAAAAGCTATCTGAACAGAGAACAAAAGGTGAGTGAAAACCATCTTCCGGTTAATCATCCCGTGATTTGTAATTTCCAGTTGACTTTGGCATCTGTATGATACCGTGGCATTCCAGCCAACTTTTCCTCTTCAAATATTTGGCCTGACTGTTATCAATGGGTGAGTTAAATTTCAATGCAGGTCACAGTGACAATAAATATTGGTCCATCTGCAATCATTGGTGCTACTTTTTTGAACAAGGCTTCAAATATGTCTTGGCTCAAGAATTAGAGGCCACTAATAAAACTGTATCTTTGTTTTAATGAAATACCTTCAGTCAAAGTGACATTTTATTGTCACGCAAATTATATTGTCAACCACGCAAAGCGAAAAGCGGGGTTAAGCAATTGGTGCATCATGTCTGTCTTATCAGTTCGAGATCGTCAGTTTATGATCGAAGAACGATGTATTTAAATTGAATGTTGTATTTTGAACACGAATCAGAACATCAATAGGATGACAAGTTTGTCGTTGTACAGTACTATGGCTCTGAATTCGTCCCAATCACACTGGCGCAGAGGATTGAGATATATATTTTTTACTCTGCCTACTTGTCTGGCAATCAAACAAAATTGAAAATCATTCCAAACAAGAAACTTGCTGTTTTTGAGGACGTTATAAAGGACACAAAAAACGAATGTAACATCTGGTGATGCAATAGACTCTGGGTAAAATGGCGGTTAAACCCAGAATTTATTTATTTATATGCCTTTAAACCTCTTAAAACCTTTATTTGAATTGAATTATATACTTGAATACTGTCGAACACAAATTTCCTTCATAATACTTCCAATAACCTCCAGTTTTGGAGTACTTCGACAAGTTCTATGGGATGGTATCGGTAATAGGAGCAGCAAGCGCAGCACATAGGAAGTGGGCGTGGCATGTGAGAGGGTGCAGTATCGGGGTGAAGAAGAGGCTGCCTATATGGCTATGTACGATGCTGATTTATGGTGATCAATAAAGCCTCCATCTCCTAAATTGTGATTCAACGTCGACTTATTGCAGTGTATTATATAAGGGTGGTGTATAAGTACAAGAATGCTTCAGTAGTGCTAAACTTCTGGATTTTTTTTCACGGTCTTTGAAATCATCATTTTATTAAAGTTTAAGTATGGTATATGCTTGAACACTTGCTGGGGGAGTGGGCGGGGGGGGGGGGGTTATATCCGTGGCATACATAATTTTCATAATTTTTCACATCGGATATCCATGGCGTAGCCTTGAGCAGCTCAAAAGCAAATTAGACAAATACAGGACAACAAGATACAATTTGACATGGAAAATTGGAAAATGTAACAGAAAAAGACGACAGACCTGGTTCGGAAAACTTCGCTTTCATGAGGTGGGAGCAGCGGCTGCATATTTGACCAACATGCGACCAGTTAAGCTCCGAGACCAATTGATCTGGCAAGTTTGAAATGCAGCTTTTGCTTGTTCCGACATATTGGATGTATACGGAAGGTGCACCTCACACGGAATAACTCGTATAGGGCATGGATCCACCTGGACTCTGGCATGGGTTTCCTTATACTAATGGTTAAGGAAACACTCAAGGGAACCTCTTGAAAGTGCCACATGATGAATGCCATTTACTGGTTTTGAGAGGCAGTTGATGTTTTTTGAGATTAAGGAGATTGCTCACCTATTTTCTGGTGAAAGAGACATTGAGCATATGGATGTAGTGTACTGGGATAATTACAAAATGGGTGGAAGAGATAAAGAGATTGCCAATTCATGGATTGTGGCCTTGTGGAAGCTTTGTGTTTTCCTGAATTCACAATGGTTTCTGACATGTTCTTCTTTCATTCATCCGTAAATATTTGTTGTGCCACAGTCAATTAATTTCTCGAGGTCACATGGCCTTTCCTTGCTTCGTAATATCACACGATTCCCTGTCCTAATGCATTTGGAACTTGAATTTGAGGCACTGTATATAGGTCAGTGGTGTACCTCAAAACAGCAATGACAACAAGGCTCGGAATGTCAACCGAAGAGTTAATCTCACATTCCACCTGAGAAGTGCTTTGTGGTTTGAAACCAAAAGAGGCACAAACGTTCACTCCATGATAAAGATGGATACTTACATTGTGACAGACAAGATCACGTACACTGACAAAGATTTAATACTATGACAAAAAACAAAAACAACTAAGCCGCACACTAAATGATCCAAGGAACCAAATGATGAAAACATCCAGGAAGCTCCTGTCATGACACAGATGGCAACATACATACTTGTGGATGTATACTAATGATCTCTGCAAGTATATTCTGATTAAAAGGCATTCGGCTGCAGCTGCCCACATTAAACCAACAAACAATTATGTTGGAGGCAACACCGCATCTCCTCCTCTGATGAGAGGCTTTTTGTCATGTCTCAACTGCAATCTGATTGCACAGTGGTGAAGGTTAGACAATAAGCAGAGGTTGGCAAGACCTTGCTGACAGCGAGTGTGTGGCTTGATTTGTGCGGAAAGGATTGGAGGAGGTCAGGTTACTCAGAGTTGATGTCCTCTTCGGCCTTGAATATTCAAATCATGTCACAACTTTCGAGTATTGTTCTTGCGTATGACAATTTACAGCTCACAGATCGAAGTCGAAGTTGGATGGCCAAGTCACGGCATTGTCTGGTGTTTGGTGGATTGGCCTAAATCCTTCGTCAAATTTCCATAGGGGGCACTCATTCACAATGTGATAAATAGGATCTGGGTGCCAACAGTCACATCCTGGACTGTCTTTGAAATTCCATTTGTGGAGGTGACGTGATGTCCTTCAATCGAGAGTACGGATCCTGTGGAGCACAGACAACTGTGTCCAAGGAAGGTCAAAACCTGGAGACTCTTCTCAGTTCACTCACCCGTTCTCTGTTAGCAATGTTGTTGTCTGTCCAGAGATTCAGCCACTTGTACTTTGTCTTAAACACCACATCACTCAAAACATTTGCAGTTGTCGTGCTGCCTACGTGTACTCGATTGGAAAGGGGGAAGAAAAAAGGGAAAACCTCTCTAATCCCTCACACACACACATTGCCACAATCAACCCACTATAAAAAGGGGGAAGGAGCTATTCTGGAATTATACTATGGAAATAACTAACTGAAGGACCTGTATGTTGTATGCGCTTTCTGGAAGGGGCGTTGACGGCTTCGTAGAACCATCACAATATCATAGGATATGATTGATGATGGGGCCTATTCTTAATTGTAGCATGTTGTTGTACAAGACCCCTTCACTACTCCATCTCCAGGCACTCTATGAAATCATCGCCAGGCACCAAAGGGGGCCCGGCGATGACGCGTGCCGAAAGGGAGAACTCAGTTTTCACGCCGGTTTCTTTCTTGCTGGTTTGTTTGTCCGGGCGATATGTCAGCCAATGTTTGAGCTAGGAAGCTGAAAGTTGGGCACAATAGTGAGCACATGCATTGACAAAAACAGTATTTTTTGTTTCTTGATTAATCAATTAATTACTTTATTATCGATTTATTAAGTACTTATTTATTTTCTTTCTCATCTGGGCAATATCTCAGGCACCTTTTGAGCTAGGAAGCTGATATTTGGACACGACAGTGACCAAGTCATGTGGCTATAAAGAATATATTTTTATTTATTGATTAACCAATTAATCGATTAATTATTTATTGATTAATCAAGTATTTTTTATTTTTTTTGATTAATGACTTATTTAATTAATTTTTAAAAAGTTACATCTTCGGATGATGCACTGGTGGTTGAGGTATGCTATTAATCAATTGATTAAGAAAATATTTTACGATTACTGTTTATTGATTTTAATTATGCAATTAATCAATCAATTATTGTACACCTCTCCCTCCCAATATCGTCTCTACGTGCTGCACGGCAGCATTGCCGCACATTGGAGGATATGTTATTTATGTATTTGGCATGGGAGCAGTGTACTTTGAATGTATCTGTACATGTTTTCTTTCTCGTTTTCTTGTTTGTTTGTCCAGGCGATATCTCGGCCATCTTTTGAGCTAAGAAGCTGAAATTTTGGCACAATAGTGAGCACGAACTTTGGCAAAAACGTTATTTTTCAGTTTTTGATTAATCAATTACCAAATTAATTACTTAATTATTATCGATTTATTAAGTACTCATATTTTCTTTCTCATCTGGGCAATATCTCGGGCACCTTTTGAGTTAGGGAGCTGATATTTGGACACGACAATGACCAAGTGATTTGTAAAGGGTATTTTTGATTTATTGATTAATCGATTAATTGATTGATTGTTAAATTTTTTGACCAATCAATGATTTGATTTTTTTTTTTAAGTTACAGATTTGGATGAAACGGTGGTTATTTAGGTATGCTATTAGCCAATTGATTAATAATTTTATTATTTTATGATTTTTGTTTTCATTATTAATCACTTATTTATTTTCTTTCTCATCTGGACGATATCTCAGGCACCTTTTTAGGTTGGAAGCTGATATTTGGACATGCCAGTGACCAAGTGATTTGGCTATAAATTATATTTTAAATACATTTGTCAATCAATTAATCGATTTATCATTTATTGATTAATCGATTAATCAATTAGTTATTCATTTTTTCGATTAATTAATTATTTAATTACTTTTTTTAAAGTTACACATTCGGATGAAATGGTGGTGGTTTAGGTATGCTTTTAGCCAATTGATTAAGAAATTAATTATTTTACGATAATTATTTATTTATTTTAATTATGCAATTAATCAATCAATTATTGTACACCTCTCCCTCCCACTACCGTCCCTATGTGCTGCACGTTGGATGATGTTATTTATTTATTTGGCATAGGGGCAGTGTACTTTGGATGTATCTGTACTTGTTTGTCATTTTTTTAAGTGCTGCATCCAAAATGTTTATTGGATCTTGCAGTGGTGAAAACTCGATTGGGCAATGCCGAGGGAGACTTCTGCATGTTTCCTTTCACCTTTGAGGGTCAAGAATTCACATCTTGCACAAAGGCAGGCCGTAAAGATGGTCTGCTGTGGTGTGCCACGACAGACAACTACGACCGTGATCGCCTCTATGGCTACTGTCCTCAAGAAGGTAAAATAATTGCCAAGTATATCAAAAGTTAACTTCGTATCATGGTATACGTGGATGTTTGAAAAGTAAATCAAAATATTGATCAGAGTAGTCATCTTCGAAAGCAAATTGACATGTTTTGGAAATCGAATTGCATTTATGTCTCCATTTTTTCCATATATCATCCATACAGGTTGATTGTGTTACCATGTGGATATAGCAAATGAAACACTGTGATTGCGTACTTGTAATCCATGCTGAAATGCCAACAAATTGTTTCGTCAATCGCAACATAAAGTTGCAGTCACAAGATGCAAGTCCGATCAGGCCTTTCGGAAGAAAGGTCCGTAGTCTTCTAGCCAAATGTTACAGTACTCTTCACAAATAACATGACATCTTATAAACCTCTAAATGCCCACTGTGGGCTTAATGTGCAAGAAAGATAGAATCATTGACTGGTGTGAAATCATTCTTACATGAACCATTGACTTAGGACATTCATTTCCTCGTCATTGCTCAGAGTTGTAGTTTTATATCAGTATTTGTTTTTTTTTGTGGCGACTTACCTCGAAAATAAAGAAAAATTATGTTACTTCTCGATCTACCCCCTTGATCTACCCTCTTAAAGTCTTAAGTCTTCAAAAACCCTTACAATCTTCGTGTGTCAGAAGGGTCCAATTGTGCATTGGAAATGCAAACATTTTAATCCTCCTCCTCCCTCCCTTTCCCACCCCTCTTCCTTATCTGCATAATATCCAAACAAGTTCATTTCCCTGATTTCTTTCCCACCTAAACTCAAACAGGCAGCAGCCTTTTCACTCTCTGCAGATCTGGAAAAAAAAATCGCAAGCTGGTCAAATACGTGGAAAATGTCTTTCAATCCTGAGAAATCTCACACTCTCACTATGTCTGTCTGAAAAGACAGTCTGGAAAACTCTCATCAACTTTCTCAACAATCCTCTCAAAGAAGTTCCGTCACTCAAGCTTTTGGGTCTCACTATCTGCCATGATCTTTCCTGGGGAAACCACATTTCAAATCTGGCCTCCAAAGTCAGCCGCCGACTGGGCATCCTCTGTCTTGCGAAGTCTTTCCTTGGCACACCTGAGCTCCTCACCACACACAAAGCTTTCATCCGCAGCTCAATGGAACACTGCTCTCCACTCTGGGCTGGTGCTCCTGCCTCACACCTAGCTCTGCTTCACTCTGCAGAAACCAAGGCTTTTAGAATCATTGGAATCTCCTGCGATGAATCTGATTCTGAGGGCCTTTCTCTCACTCACCGCAGGCAGGTTGGTGGTTTTTCTGTCTTCTACCGACTCCTCTCCGGCCTTGCTCCCCCTGCTCTGTCTGTGCTCTGTCCCCCAAATATTCCTGCAGGACACACAAGGTCTGCCAATAACCGCCAAAGCTGGACCAAACTCTCACCCTCTTTTCAATCCCACTCCTCCCTCCATGCCTTTAAAACAGCTGTTCATCACCATCTCCTCTTCCCCCATCCAACACCATGATATTTTCTACCACCATTAATTCACCTCAATCCCACCTCCTTCAAATTCCGTCTTTCCTGAAATCCGCCGTAGTGTCCATTTTGTTTATCCCATGTACCCCGTTCCAGCCCTCTCCCTTCGACAGATCTCCCGATGTTCCTGTTCTCTCCTGTTGTTTTGCTTCTGTCTCTCTCTCTCTCTCTCCCTCTTGTCTCCCACTCCCTTTATCAATACATTCCATGTGTTAACTCTTATTGGAGCCTCAACTTTGCATGCAAAAAAACCTCTATCCCCTATTTATCCTCTTATGTACCTTTTATCACTTTAGTCCTAACTAGATGCCTTATGTAGATAGCATTTAGGGTTTAAAATTGATGAAATCAATTTATTGTTTGTGTTATTAAGTTTTATTGCTTCATCCTCATCCCTCATCTATTTTATGAAATCAAAATAAAGACCAATTACTGCACTGTAATTACTAAACTGATTTAAACAATCAGATTTAATCATTTAGTTGTTGACAAATAACACTTGCAATATTGTTTTATTGATACGAAGGTCTTTTGCTGGCACGGATTTGAATCGCCATCCCATCGATTAATTTCCTTTCCTTTTTTAACAATGATCAAAAGTTCCTGGAAAATTATGTATGCAAATCATGTTAGACAAGAACATTCAGTCATTATTGTCCAACTAAGATCATATTGGGACATGAAAGCCAAATCAGCAAACTTGTACAAGGGAATTTAAACATGAGGTCATGAGGGCTGTGTTCAGATGGGAATGTTGAATGTGCATAAATAATCCATTTTGGCATTGAGTAATTCATGATTAACAGACTATTATAGATGAGGACAGATTTAGTTTTTTTTGTATGCAAGAAGCAAACCCCTTGATCATTTCCTCCCAGCCGAGTTGTGCAGCCAGCTACAATTTCGGAGGGGTTGTTCATTTGGCACCAGGTATGGAGAAGACATCTTTCCATCTGTACATTATTGTTTCCAAAACTTTTGTTTTATTTTGATGTGAGTACAGTGTTGCCTTAGTGATGAGGACACCAGACTGGCAACCGATAAGTTTCCTGTTCGAATCTGGCTGAAGGCAGCGGTATTATGAATGTGGATTCTCTGCTTGTGGAAACTGACCTCATCTCAGGAGAATTACCATGTCACTATCGTTTATTAATAAAAAAGAAGAGAAACCTCAGCTAGCTGGCTCATTCACAAACTTCAGGAAAGGGGAAACCCTTCTGCTTTGATCTACATAATATATTTCCAGGCTGAATGATTTCTCCTTTATTGCCTCATTAACTGTGGAGAGAAAAGAGGTGGCACAAAGACGGCGTTGCTGGTACCCACATTACCCCCAAGAAGTGTCACTTCTCTGACGGTCACTGGCTGCTATGTTTGCCTGAAGTCAACGATCGTGTGACAACTCTTCCATTGCATGATTTGTGTGACGACTCTTCCATGGGTCTTGCACCCAGTAGAATAAAAAGATAATGATATAGTGCTTCATATAATAATTGTAAAGGACATAATTATACAGAAATAATTTGCACACAGATTTGTTATGGAACTTTCTACCTGTACATTAATTTTAGACATTTTCATCAACTTTTTCAAAACACAATATTCTTGTTTTATATTAACAAAAAAGCAAAGTGGTTGTTCAAATTGAAATAGTATGTATATATATGTATATGTATATATATATGTATATGCATATATATGTATATGTATATATATGTACATATATGTAGATATGTATATATATGTATATATATGTATATGTATATATATATGTATATGTATGTATATATATATGTATATGTATATATATATGTATGTATATATATATGTATATGTATATATATATGTATATGTATATATATATATGTATGTATATGTATATATTATATATGTATATGTATATGTATGTATATGTATGTATATGTATATATGTATATGTATATATATGTATGTATATGTATATATGTACATACTATGTATATGTATATGTATATATATGTATATGTATATATATGTATATGTATATATATGTATATGTATATATATATATATATGTATATGTCTATATATGTATATGTATATATATATATATGTATATATATATGTATATGTATGTATATATATATATGTATATGTATATATATATATATATATATATGTATATGTATATATATATGTATATGTATGTATGTATATGTATGTATATATATGTATATGTATATATATATGTATATGTATGTATATGTATGTATATATATGTATATGTATGTATATATACATGTATATGTATGTATATATAATTATATACATGTATGTATATGTATGTATATATGTATATGTATATATATGTATGTATATGTATATATGTACATACTATGTATATGTATATGTATATATATGTATATATATATATATATATATATATATATATGTGGCAGACCTAAAGCCACAATTGGTATTCCCAGAGGAGATCTGTGTGACAAGGTTGCGGCCTGACATTGTCATTTGGTCAGGTGCAACAAGACAGGTCATCGTAGGGGAATTGTTGGTACCTTGGGAAGAGAACATGGATGGGGGAGGTGCACGAGAGGAAGAGAGGAAAGTACAGTGAGCTGGAGGCAAAGTGCCGGGAGAAGGGTTGGCGAGTTTCGTGTCAGCCATTTGAGGTGGGGTGTAGAGGGTATATTGGCAATTCCTTTTCTGCATTTCTTGCTAGGCTGGGAGTGTGTGGGACAGAAAGAAGGAGGATGTGTGACAAGGTGGCCCAGGTTGCCCTGAAAGGCTCATTTTGGATATGGAGGAAGTTTATGGAGGCACGTCGAACGGTGTAGGTTGGTTGTGGTTTTTTTTTGTTGTTTTTTTTGTTACCATTATTATTTCTTATTTTGTGTATATGAGTGAGTGGGTGAGGGTGTGTGTTTTTGCATGAATGAATTTTTGCATGAGTGTGTTTTTGTGTGTTCAGTGGTGTATGATGTATGTTACGATGTATGATGTATGCTACGTATGTTACGGAAACGGAGAGGGCTTCCCTCGTTGCCCTGCGGAGATCAACCCGCCGTTCCTTCTACTAACCACTCTCCGTTCCTGGTCGTCCCAACGCTCTCTCCCGCCCGCAGCGCCGCCAGGGTATTCGGGCCAGAAAGTCGGAATGGGCCTTCCCGGGACCTGAGTGCAACGCTCGGTCGTGAGACAGGGAAGAGACGGCCGTTCGAGCTACGGTTTTAGGTTACCGAGCCGGTTTAGTAACCCGTAGTTCGAACCATTAACAAGCTACACCCGATTATAACGTTGGCCAAATCACGCTATGCTAAATCAATGATAGAAAAGACACGACGACTGGGAAAGATGAAACGACGCAAGGGGGTACAGTTCTCAAGACCTCTGGAGGAGGGTGTAATTACAGTGGTGGAGAAAAGGGGTAGATTACAAGGTAGAGTGAGGTAAAGAACACAGAAGAGATGGGCACTTAAATACAGGCTTATTTATGCCCAGACAGACCACGGACAAACGGACAAGGCAGACTCACACAGGGGTTGATGGCAGGAATGGACAGGTAGATCGATGGCACAAGGTGCACCTTGGCTCGGGGACAGGATAAAGCACAGTCCAAAGATGCAGGGAGGTCTCACTGAACGGCAGAGGTCTCACCGCGCTCAGAGGGTATGTCTTTCTTGCTTCAAGCTCAGCGAGCATCTGACGTCACCTCTCTCTCTACTGCGCATGCTCAACGGGGAGTGACACGCCCTCGGCTGGTTGGTTCCGCCCCAACTGGGGCCGGTCCGCCGCTTCCATTGGGTGCGGGGGTTACCGGGCTCCGCCCTTGACGAGGAGCCGACAGGGAGCCATGTTCTGCCCCTGTTTGGTAACCCCTTTGAGCACATGTCCGATGGCGGCTCGTTGGGCAGGCCTGGTGTCCTTCCACCACTCCTACCAACCAAGCCGGAGTGAGGACGCGCACTCCATGCGCTCATTGTTGTTGTTGTTGTTGTTGTTGTTGTTGTTGTTGCTGCTGAAGAGAACTGTGAGGAAGAGCTGCGGGGAGGTATTGGGAGGTCCTAAACTTCCTAACGGTGCCATACAATCACATTCTGGTGCAACGAAGGGTCAGAATTAATGGAAACGAATCCTTAACTGACATAGACTAAGAATAACTAGCAAGATGTCCTATAGTTGTCTACATGAGATGCGGTGGACCTGGATGCGACATTTAATGGGGGAAATAGGGGGAGGTCGGGTCTACAGAGTGTTGTTTACAGAAAATGGGACTAGGGAATGAGGGATTGGGGAGATTTGGGAAGTATTGAGGAAATAGGGGAATATTTACAAGCGGATATGGATGGATGCAAATATTATCCGCAACACTACACCCTTCTCGACCTCGGGGCGTCCCAACCCGATAAATTTTTACCTACTTTAGTGTGGCACTCAGATGTAGTTCCCTCTACTATTAACTCAACCCTGAGTGCGACAGTTTTACAGATGTTCACAAATGAGTAAATATGTCCCCCCTGCGACGTTGCACCCTTCTCCTAACAGAAACACACCCACAGGATAACCGAATCGCGGAAAGCATCCTCAAACTAAACATACAGCCGGTAGGGGGCATCATTTATACAAGACTACACTGATATTTACACTACGATCCAGGACCTGTTCTTTGAGGAACACATGCAGATGTTATGCATAGGGAGAGCACGCATGCCAGCATCGATACACCAACCCACGAGTGCCCTGTGGCCCTACGGCCTTTAATAATGTGCAGAGCACCCCTTCCAAGCACCAAAAGCACCACCCCATTATGCACAGTCAGCACCATCCGGTGCACCAATAAAGTGTTCAATAAAAATGCACAATCAAGTGTCCATGGTCACCGGTGGTGTCGCAGCCGGCCGATGTTCTGCCGCTGGTCTTGTCTTCATGGAGTGCACTTGGCCTTCTGGCTTCTGGCCTATTTAGAAATAAAGAAAGGCACCAACCGCGTCCATTTCTTAATTGTGGCCGTCAGGGGGGCCAACTAAAAGTGGTTCACCTGTATGGCATAGGTGCCACGTTGACCCAGAGGTCCATCAACGGGTGGTGCTTGACCGCAAAAGAACTGCGGTCCATTGTGGGCGTCCACAAAAATTGCGGTCCATATGGTGTACCGATCCAGGCAGCAAGCAGCGGAAGTACAGGCCCACAACTGCGGAGCCAGCGCCTCTCTCTCCTCTCTCTCCACCAAAGCCAGATCCTCGGAGGTGGGAGACAAAAGAAGACAGGTGAGTAAGGTGGTAAGGGCGCAAAAGTGCACGCAATATAAGATAATGCACACTGGGGGCACGTGGGAACCAGGTGAGACAGGAACGTTCCTACCGTACGCCCCCCCCCCCCCCACCAGGTAACCTACATTGCCCCTCCCTTAGCCCTTACTGTATCCACAAAACCCAACACTACACATAAACATCTACTTTACACATCAACAAACGTCCCTACTGTCTTCCCCGTTCCTCCCATAAACCAAATTCGTCTTCTCTCCCTC
Source organism: Myxine glutinosa (assembly GCF_964187855.1). Classification (NCBI taxonomy): domain Eukaryota; kingdom Metazoa; phylum Chordata; class Myxini; order Myxiniformes; family Myxinidae; genus Myxine; species Myxine glutinosa. Next base: position 93,797,704 of record NC_136269.1, read on the forward strand.
CTAACCAATCAAATTTGCCATTTCCAACTCTCATCAAAATTTGCCATCTCCAACTCAACATCAAAATTTGCCATCTCCAACTCAACATCAAAATTTGCCATCACCAATTCATCATCAGTCCCTCCTAAGGAGGGAGAGATGGAATCACCCCAATGTCTCATCCACGTCGTGATGCGTCTCACAAATCCAAACAGCAATTCTCATTTCCTGCAACACAAAACAAAGAAAACACAGGTGTGGAGTCATCATCATCACCTCAGGTAAGTGGCTGCGTATGGTGCGACAGGTTCATCAATCCTAACTATTTCCTAAATGACTTTAACAACTTTACATTACCCAGGGTCTTTCTCCTGCCAAACCATTGGCCCTCATTACTCTATGTGGTTCGAAGAACCAAAATCCCATTGACCATCTGTGGTGCACACCATCAATTTGGGTCTCATTCCCCGATTCAACACTCGGTGCTCCCGCACAATTTTGGTGGCTGGGTCGTGTGACGCTCCCAGCAGGTCCGCCCACCTGCACACCTCCACCACTGTTGTTGCCTACCGAGCTCACCTGCTCCTCACCCTAACCTAACTAACTGGGGAAGGCCCTCTCGCACTTTCACCCCCTCGGTGCCCTCTCTGGCACGGGCTGCCCGATCCACACCCGGGATCCTCAGGCACCCACTGACACTAACGGCTCCCAGAGCCCACCTGCGGCCTCACCTGGCCGACATCTAACAGTGGCGGAGTGCCCAACCATTCACACTCATACTAACAGGCCACACGACCAGCCAATTTCACCACACCAATGCACCCATCCACAATACCATTCTGCAACCGCACCACAAATGCCAATATCCAACCACAATTTACCTATACCTTCTAACTACTCTTTAAACTACCCTCCCCGGGTACTCGTGAAAGGGGTCCACTCTTCCCCCATCCACACCTTCGCACCATGCACACCACTCCGTACCACTTACTCCAACTCTCTCCACACCACTCATTCTCTGCTCCATATATTCCACACACCTGTACTTGCACACCTGTGCTCTCATATTTTGGTGCCGCCTGCACCCTTCTCTCCCCCAAGCGCATTCGCGCTGATCCACAACACTCACTACTCACCATGACACTCATCCGCAATGCTCTCTCATTCATCACTTGTACACTCACACACACCTCGGAGCATTGCCTCACCAATGCCTCATTTGAAGCTGTTCACCAGCACTTCCATTCACACTGCATCATCTGCTCTGTCTACTCCCTTCTAAAACTCACGCTCCTCCGTCTTCCCTTACACTCAGCGCTCCCACGTCATTATCAAACACTAAGCTACTATGTCCCCACTACAGGTACCAAGTCTCCTACTTAAATCTTGTCACCTATAGTCACCTCTAGTCCCTATCAATATAACCAAGCCCTCCCTGGCTCGGTTGTCATAGCCACCCCATAAACTATAGCGCATTTGCCCCCATCATGGGAAGGGTGGCAGGGATGCCACCCTTACCCACCGGGCCCATTGCTCATCAATCCCCCAGTCCTCTGGCACTAATAAGCCCCCCTTATTCAGAGGTACTGGGTCCCGCCTCGGCATCTAAAGCCGAGGCAATCCACGGGGGCGCCTGCTCGCCGGTGTAAGGCCTTATCCGGTCGGCGTGGACGATCCGAGGGAGGGCTCGTGGCCCCATTTTGATTTTTACTACCACGTCACAGACTTGCGACAGGACGACCCCTGGGCCTTGCCAGGGAGAGGTGAGTTTTGGGCACCTACCCTTCCTCCTCCGGGGATTGAAGAACCAAATCTTCATCCCCGGAGTGTACTGACTCCCCTGGCTCCGGTGGTCGTACCTGCGCTTCATCTTTTCCCCCGCCAGATGGAGTTGGCGGCGGGCGAAGGCATGGACTAGCTCCATGCCTTCCTCTAGGTGACGTGCGTACCCCTCCCTCGGCGGGTTAACCACTGTGTCTGGCACGGGACCGCATAGCAAGTCGGCGGGAGCCCGTAACTCCCGCCCATACATAAGCAACGCTGGACTGCATGCGGTGGCCCCGTGCTGGCTGGTTCGGTAGGCCATGAGCAAATAAGGGAGATGTTCGTCCCAGTCATACTGACGGGTGGCGGTGAACAGTGCCAGTTGTTGGATTAAAGTTCGGTTGAATCTTTCCACCATCCCCTCAGATTGAGGTCTTAAGGGCGTTGTTCTTGTTTTCCGAATTGACAGGAGACTGCACACATCTTTAACAATTTGCTCTCAAAATTTCGTCCCTGGTCGGTGTGCAACTCCTGCGGAATCCCATGCCGGCATACAAATCCTTCCACGAAGGCCTGCGCTACCACCCCTGCTTCTTGGTTGGGGAGGGCGTAGGCCTCCGGCCACTTGGTGAAGTAGTCCATCACAACGAGGATGTACTTATTACCTAGGCGGGTGCGGGGTAGTGGGCCTAGGATATCCATGGCCACCCGCTCTAGGGGGGCCCCCACCTGGTGTAATTGAAGGGGGTCCCTCATCCTCCGTGCTGGTCCCTTTTTGGCAGTACAGGCGTCGCATCTCCGACACCAGTCCTGTATGTCGCGCCCCATATTCACCCAATAAAACCTCCGGCGTACCTGCGATGTCGTCTTTGTCCTGCCCAAATGGCCGCCGGGGCGGGTACCATGCACCTGTTGCAATATATCGGTCTTAAATTTATTTGGGACTACCACCAGCCAGGAAGTTTTATCAGAGGGAACCTCCACCCACTTGCGATACAAGATGTTATCCTTCAATTCCAGGGTTTTCCACTGAGCCCAATATGCCTTGGTCTGTGCCCCGAGGGGGGTGACCTCTTCCCCATTAGGTCTTTGCCCCAATCTCACCCATTCGTGCACCGGTCCCAGTACGGGGTCCTCCCGCTGGGCCGCGCTCCAAGCCAAAGTTCCGAATTCCTCATCTGCGGTTAGTGGCAAAATTGGCCCTCTCACCCGGGTTGCACGGACAACGAGGATCGGGTCCGAATCGCCCAATTGTTCCCTCTCCTCGTGTCTTGCACAAAATTTGCAGTTTTCCCCCAGACAAGGACGCCGAGAGAGTGCGTCCGCATTACCATGGGCCTTCCCGGCCCTATGGGCCACATCAAAATCGTACTGCTGCAACTTTTCCAACCACCTTGCAATTTGGCCCTCCGGTTCCTTGAACCGAAGGAGCCATTGCAAGGAGGAATGGTCAGTTCTAACCAAAAATTTCCGCCCATACAAGTACGGGTGGAAATAGTTCATGGCAGCCAGCATAGCCAATAAGTCTTTGCGAGTGACACAATAATTTCGCTCGGGCCTACTCAAGGCCCAGCTATAATAACCAATCACTCTCTCCACGCCCTCCTGTGTCTGTGACAAAACTGCACCCAATCCTTCCTGGCTTGCATCCGTGTCCAGGGTAAATGTCCCGTCACTAGTGGGGTAAGCTAGAAGGGGTGCGGATGTCAAACACCCCCCTTCAAATGTAGGAAGGCCTCCTGGCACTCCCTTGTCCAATTAAATCTCGTCCCCTTCTCCGTAAGGCGGTGAAGGGGCCGAGCCAACTCCGCAAATTTCGCCACGAAGCGCCGGTAGTAGGAGCAGAGTCCCAAAAACCCCCGCACCTCCTTCAAGGTACGTGGTGTGGGCCACTCCTCTACCGTTGCAATTTTACCTGGGTCTGTTCTTACCCCCTCGCGACCGATGACGTGGCCTAAATAGGCCACCTCCTTGGCAAACAAGGTGCACTTACTGGGGCTCAGTTTCAACCCTGCCTGTCTGAGGCACCTAAACACTTGGTCCAAATTAGCTACTGCCTGGGGGAACGTTTTGGCATGTACTAGGACGTCATCCAGGTACACCAGGCATGATTGCCATGGCATGCCGCCTAGCACATATTCCATCAATCTCTCAAAGGTGGCGGGGGCGTTACACAAACCGAACGGCATCACAGTGAACTGATACAGTCCCTTACCTGTGGAAAATGCCATTTTCTCCTTCCCTGCCCTATCCATCTCCACCTGCCAATACCCACTCTTGAGGTCCAAAGTTGAGAACCAATTTGAGCCCGCAACGGCATCGAGGGTGTCATCAATCCTTGGCAGGGGATATGAGTCCTTGAGTGTCACGTTGTTTAGCTGGCGATAGTCCACGCAGAACCGCGTGGTCCCATCTTTCTTTTTGACCAGCACAACAGGTGACATCCAAGGACTTCCCGAGGGCTCGATCACGCCTGCGTCGAGCATCGTTTCAACCTGCTCGTCAGCTTCCGCCCTCTTGCTCCAAGGGAGCCGTCGGGCGGCCTGACGAATAGGCCGGGCCTCACCGGTGTGGATCTGATGTTTCACCAGGCCCGTACGTCCAATATCCTCAGCGAACAAGGAGAAGAGGTCCAAATGGGACCCAACCAGTTTGTGTAAGGCCTCCCTCTCGGTACCTCCCAACTCTACACTACTCCGATTTACCATCTCGCAAATGGGATCGGGCCAATTCCTACTTCTTATTGAAGGCTCCCCCTGGGGCCGGCTCGGCTGGACGTTCTCGCCCCTCACTGTCGCGACTTCCTCAACTGGGGTGCAGCCAGCTACCCTCGTGCCCCTTACTATAGTGCGTGGTTCTTTACTTATATTTATTACTCGGACGGCCACTACCGGTCTGTCCGTTTTTACAAGGGTGCGGCCCACGATTAAACCCGGTATGGACTGCGCTGCCACCGGTTCGACCAGGCCGCAGGATTCCTGCCATGTTAGGCGAGCTGCCCATCGGGCCGGCACTATCGCCTTGGCCCTTGGAGGAATGGTCACGGCCTCGGAAGCCTCCAGCTCCGCTCTCTCGGCCGTGCTCACTCCCCCTAACGGCAGCTCTTCTACTCCCACTTGCAGGATCCCCCGGCACAAGTCGATTTTACAATCGCTGGCAGTCAACAAATCCAACCCTATTAAACATGGGTCGCACACCTCCGCCACCCAAACATCTATCTCCCTCCTTACCGACCCTAACTTGAGGGTCACAGAACCATGCCCTATGATCGGGGCCGTTACCCCGGTAGCAAGTTGCAAACTATAATTTTGCAGGCGCTGGATCTTATCCCAGCCACCTGCGCTCAAATCAAGGACCACAGGGCTGATGATCGTGGCGCTAGCTCCTGTGTCCACTACGGCGTCTACCCCCACACCAGCAATTTTGCATCTGATTGTCAGGCTACTGGTTCCAATTTGGCCACAATAAATGACCTGTCGCGTCAATGAGGGCTCTCCTCCATCCTCTTCTGCGGAACACGGCCCTACGTGCCCGACACCTTCTAGTTTCCCGGGGTCTGGCAGGGGGGTGTCTGGGGTCGGCTAACCCGCTCCCCCCTGGGCGGAGTTGAGGACCTCAACCGCCGGGGATCATCCCGGCGCGTGGCTCGACAGTGCCGCGCCAGGTGACCCAGACGGTTGCAAGTATAGCACCTCACCTGATAAGGTGCTTGTCTCCGGAATTCCAAATTTTCCCCCCTGAAGGTCCGAATTGGATTACCCGCTCGTGGTCCACCGCGGGCCACCTCCGGGGCCGCCTGCCATGGTCCAGGTCCCGCCAGGCGCTGGTCCACCAGCCTCCGGACCATGCCCGCCAGGTCAGGACTCACGTCGGGGGTGGGCCCCCTAGGGGGTCCTCCCTCCATCGGGGGTCCCACCTGGCGGGCCGCCACTGCGTGGCGCTCGCTCCCCCGGGCCAGGGGCCTCGCTGCTTCCCAACGGGCTGCAGCGTCAGCCGCCTGGCTCAGAGTCTGCGGGCGCCACATGGCGAGCTGTTGCCGGAGCTCAATATCCGGGAGGGCCTCGATAAAATGGTCCAGCACCAGGCTTTCCCGGGAATCCGCTGCCATGTTAGCATGTGCGATCCCCACTGCGCGGCGAATGTCGTGGGCAAGTTCCCCGATGGCTTCCTGGGGCTTGCGTTTTCGCAGCGCGAGCTGAGCTTTAACAAGTTCGCTCTGCTGTTCAATGCCGAATCGATTAATTAGGGCGTCGCGGAGGGCTGGCAGGGTGAGAGCACCCGGTGGTAATGCCGTCAGCACCTCCGCCGCCGCGCCGCGCAATGCGGCCACCAGGTGTACTCCACCTTCGTCCTCACCCCAACCGTTGCCCTTACACACACAGTCAAACTGCGCCAGGTACGCTTGTAGATCACTCTTGCCGTCATACGGCGCGAGTGGGACCTTGTGGGACCACCTCGTATGTGAGTCGTTGCCTGCCTGCCGGACCCCGTGCTTTACCCCTTGCGGGGTCAGCGCGGGGCCGAACCGGCCGGGCCCCCACAGTACATTACCCCCAAGGGGCTCCCGTGCCTCCCCTGTCCCTCTAAAAACTACCCCTGTTGGTGTCGATGCATGGGTCACGCTTCCGCAACCCGCTACCCATTCCATACTACCACAACCTTGCTCACTCACACCTCGCACCTCTCCCATCACCGGACCCTCTCGCTCGCACCCTCATTCCATACACTCCGGACCAGCCATACACCTCACTCTTGGCCTCTCACGAACATCCGGGTCCATCTCGACCCCTAAGCTTATTAAATCACCTGGCGCATCATACGCACGACCATATTGGTCACCACTTACACCGGGTCCTCTTTCTCTTCGCTTCTCCTCCATCACCTGCGAATCCCTCATCCGGTTAATGAGCACATCATCACGATCCGAACACAGACTTTGGACCAATTCTTTTACTTCCTCTTTTATCTCTTTCTTATCCCCTCTCAGTCGCTTCTTAATTTCGCTCACCCCTTCTTCCACTTCTTCTAATTTCTGCTTCACCTCCTTCATCTCCTCGTGCGCCCCCTTAAGTTCTTCCTCTAACTCCACCTTATTTTTTTATATGTGCTCCCGCACCTCCCGCTCTTTAACCTCCATCACCTCTACCACCTCGTTCATTTTCCTCGTCAGGTCCTCATGTAGCGTCTGACACTCTTTTTTAATTACCCCTACGTCCTTTTTCATCTCCTTCTGTGTTGATTTTAAACCCTCTATTACCGCTGTGTTCTTCTTTACCTGGTCCCTCAACTCCTTTTGTCCCACTGTCAGCTGTTCTACTCCCAGCGTCAACTCCTCTATACCACCTTGCAATTTTACAGTCCCCTTTCTCACCTCCTTCTCCATGCGCTCCTCACAGTGCCTCACCTCCTCGCGCACTCCTCTGCCCTCCTCACTCACACCTCTTCTGATCTCCCCTCCCATCACTTGCATCTCCTGCCCAGATGCCACCCTCATCTGCTCCATTTCCTCCCTGTGAGCATCCAATTTAGTTTCTATCCCCATTCTGACCCCCTCTATCTGCTGCCCCATTTGTTAACTTCCCTTTCCGCTTGGTCCCTCATGTCCCTCAATTTGCCTTCCATACTGTTTTCTAACCCCTCTAACCCCTGTTTCATCCCTTCCATTTGATTCTCTTGAGCGGCCATTCTGTTTTCTACCCCCGTTAACCCCTCCTGTATTTCCCCTAATCTATTGTCTAACCCCTCAAATTTGTTGTCTAGTCCCTCAAATTTGTTTCCTAATCCCTCTATTCTACTCCCTAACCCTCCGATCTGGGCCCCCATGTCCTCCCTCAATTTCTCGCTATTGGACCCCATCCTTTGTTCTAACCGTTGGCTATTGGCCCCCATGTCATTCCTTAAACCCCCGATCTGGTTTCCCATGTCATCCCTTAATTGCTTGCCCATTCTTTGTTCCAATTGTTCGCTATTCTGGGCCAACAGGGCCCCTATTTGCGCCATGAGGACTTGCATGTCCATCGGCGGCACGGGTACCGCTACCGCAATCCCCTGCGCGGCGCCGACCTGTTGTTCGCGCTCCTCTTCCCCATGCCTCGCGCCGCCATTTTGTGAACCTGCCGCCCTCACTGCTTCGCTCTCCTCATGTCCCTCAATTTGGTCCTGGATCGACCCTGCCTCACTCTCCTCTATCGGAACCCAGCCGTCTTGATCTCCCATAGCGTGACTTTCAAATTTTATTATTATTATTATTATTATTTTTTTCAACTAAATATCGGGTGCCCATTTTGACCAAATTTTCCACAAAAAGCACAAAATTTTTAGTGCGGGACTCGAAATCCCACTCCCGACACCAATTGTTACGGAAACGGAGAGGGCTTCCTTCGTTGCCCTGCGGAGATCAACCCGCCGTTCCTTCTACTAACCACTTTCCGTTCCTGGTCGTCCCAACGCTCTCTCCCGCCCGCAGCGCCGCCAGGGTATTCGGGCCAGAAAGTCGGAATGGGCCTTCCCGGGACCTGAGTGCAACGCTCGGACATGAGACAGGGAAGAGACGGCCGTTCGAGCTACGGTTTTAGGTTACCGAGCAGGTTTAGTAACCCGTAGTTCGAACCATTAACAAGCTACACCCGATTATAACGTTGGCCAAATCGCGCTATGCTAAATCAATGATAGAAAAGACACGACGACTGGGAAAGATGAAACGACGCAAGGGGGTACAGTTCTCAAGACCTCCGGAGGAGGGTGTAATTACAGTGGTGGAGAAAAGGGGTAGATTACAAAGTAGAGTGAGGTAAAGAACACAGAAGAGATGGGCACTTAAATACAGGCTTATTTATGCCCAGACAGACCACGGACAAACGGACAAGGCAGACTCACACAGGGGTTGATGGCAGGAATGGACAGGTAGATCGATGGCACAAGGTGCACCTAGGCTCGGGGACAGGATAAAGCACAGTCCAAAGATGCAGGGAGGTCTCACTGAACGGCAGAGGTGTCACCGCGCTCGGAGGGTACGTCTTTCTTGCTTCCAGCTCAGCGCGCATCTGACGTCACCTCTCTCTCTACTGCACATGCTCAACGGGGAGTGACACGCCCTCGGCTGGTTGGTTCCGCCCCAACTGGGGCCGGTCCGCCACTTCCATTGGGTGCGGGGGTTACCGGGCTCCGCCCTTGACAAGGAGCCGACAGGGAGCCATGTTCTGCCCCTGTTTGGTAACCCCGTCGAGCACATGTCTGATGGCGGCTCGTTGGGAAGGCCTGGTGTCCTTCCACCACTCCTACCAACCAAGCCGGAGTGAGGACGCGCACTCCCTGCGCTCGTTGTTGTTGTTGTTGTTGTTGTTGTTGCTGCTAAAGAGAACTGTGAGGAAGAGCTGCGGGGAGGTATTGGGAGGTCCTAAACTTCCTAACGGTGCCATACAATCACATTCTGGTGCAACAAAGGGTCAGAATTAATGGAAACGAATCCTTAACTGACATAGACGAAGAATAACTAGCAAAATGTCCTATAGTTGTCGACATGAGATGCGGTGGACCTGGATGCGACATTTAATGGGGGAAATAGGGGGAGGTCGGGTCTACAGAGTGTTGTTTACAGAAAATGGGACTAGGGAATGGGGGATTGGGGAGAGTTGGGAAGTATTGAGGAAATAGGGGAATATTTACAAGCGGATATGGATGGATGCAAATCCCATATCCGCAACAATATGTATATGTATATATATGTATATGTATATATATATATATATATATATATATGTATATGTATATATGTATATGTCTGTATATGTATATATATGTATATGTATATGTCGGTCGAAGACCTCAAGGGAAGGAAGAAGAAGAACGATCAGAGCAACAATGTTTAATGAAATCGATTACAAACACACAGTGTGGAGCAAGGCTCAAAAATGCACCGCCTGACATGCAGCGGGCAATTTCTCGAGACACTCGCTGCAAAATAAGCAAAAAGGCATTTCATATATAGCAAAATACTAGACAAGAATCTGCGCTAAAGACAAAGCAAAACTGGGCCGTAAAGACCCACCTACCATTGTCCCTTCCTACAGAAGGCCAAACTTAGACAAAAAAGATGTAAGCATAGGATAGGGTGACCCTTTTTGGCCCTTTATCTAAACACATCAGACCCGAGCGCAGGCCGAAGGAAATATTCTCATAATACCTTCAATGGTTTTCTTGACACTAGGCAAAATAGTAGATTTAATGATTGAATACACATGCTGAATACACAACAATCAAAGGATATGTAATGTCTATATTTCTTTCCAATGTTGGTTACGTCCTTGATTTAGGAGACATACTGGAAACTACAAAGATATATAATTAATTATTCCCTTTGTGAAGAAGGCGTTTGGCAACATGTTTTCCCTGTACGTGGGCGGTGAGCATATTATCTACTGTCTGGCACATACATTCAAGGACTTGTTTACTGGGCTAAGGATCCACCCTGCACCTCGAGCCTCGAAACCACGTTTTGTCCACCTGCCTCTGCCTGCAGCTGAGTTCAAATCAGTTTTCAGAAGCACGATATATAATTTCAGATGTTATGATCAATTGAGTCATGGGGTTTAAACCCTAATGGCTAATAGTTCCTCCCTTTGTCTTTACATGACAACTCCTTGGAAAGACACCGTATACCCCAGTGGTCAGCATTCCAATTAGTCACATGCCAGGTGCGACACAGCGTCACGCATGCTCAAGGAAAGATACCGGCCCTAACTGGCCGTCTAACATTCAACGCATAAATTGTTAGCCATAATTCGCGACGACGACGCCTGGTTAGGAGATTGCTGCCGCCCGGCCAGATCCCGAATCCACCCTCGGCACGGCGTAGGTGCGACCCAGTTGCCAGCCAGATTTGGGGCCCTCCTTATGCAGGTGTGGTCCTCGCGAATCAGGGCAAACAATCGACGTCCAATGCCATCAAGCCTTGTACATGTGATTGCTCTGTGGAAGAAAAGGAGGCACATTCGTCATCACCAATATCCATCTCCTCATAATCACAAATCTCCATCTCCACATAGTCTGTATCAACGTCAGTATTCAAAGTGTTGGGTGTCTTAAGCTGAGACGATCCCAAAGTGGTTGTTACGGGTGGTGTAAGTGGTGGTGAAGGTGGTTCTCCCGGATATCCCGGATACATGTTTGCCATCCGCTCCTCACTGCTGGCATAATAGCAATAGCTCTTAAAAGAACCTACACTTTCTAAATCACAGGTTAAATCATCCCAACTAAAATCATAATCATTATCAGAATCCCAAGCATCAATAGGTTCATCGATTGCAAGCCAGGAATCATAGATCCCTAAAGCCACATCCTCTTGCCACGAAACGTCGAGGCCATCAACCCAATCGTGGGGGTCCGAGACGATAGAGTTGGCCGGTTCACCAATGGCCTTTGGATCCTTCCCATATAGTGAAAGTAACATCCCGTTGGTGGTGGTGGGTGGGGTCCATCCTGTGAAACATTTTCTCACACAAATCATGATTAGGGATTTCATTATAACTACGGTGAGTACGATTCCCACGATTATGGCCAGGCCTGTCAATAGCCATTTTACAATGACCCCTGTCCATCCTCTGAACCAGGCTGATATGCTGGACCATACATTATTGGCTTCTTCCCTTTCCTTTCGGCTATCCGTGAGATCCTGGGTCGCGGCCTTAAGCCGAATGATTGAGGCCTCTATGCCTTCCGAGTGATCTGGGATATATGTGCAGCATTTTCCATCGATCACCCCACATACTCCTCCCTTTTCTGCCAACAACATATCCAAAGCCACTCGATTCTGCATCACCATCGTTCGCATATGCACTAATTCGTCTTCCAATTGTAGTTCTGCGATTCGGGTTTCGTTTCCAATTCGTTCCATTACTAATGCGAGACTATCTATTCGCCAATCATTCATAGTCACTCCCGCTTGGGGAAAAAATGCTCCTAGTAGGACCTGCCACCAGCGTCCGTCCAGTCTTACTGTTCCATCCGGGTTCCAAAGAGAGAATCGTTTCTTCCTCTCGTGGGTAGGGGTGTACCCTGTTTCATTAAAATGATCTACCAAATTTACCTTGGGAAAAATGGATCCCAGATAACAAGTCCCTCCCCACTGTTCGGGTAGGTATGGATATGACTTATTTCCGCAAATAAACATCACTCCATGGGGTGGGATAAGGGCCGAGGCCATGCATTTACTGATCTCAACGCGGGTGGCGCTTGGTGCTCCCCAAGATATGGTTAGCTTGGTTACGTTATGCTGGGCTTGGTCATCTATGGTTATTACAAGGGGGCCTCCCTTTTCTCTCCCTCTGGTGTCGGATGGCAGGGTATGGGTGCATTCCGAGGTTCCCATCTGAACGTGTCCCTTTCCTATAAGACACACCCGTCCCTTTTGCTCTGTCACCCAGACTGGATCAGGTGGTTTGTCTAACAAAGCCTGCTTAATGGGTGGGGTATATCAAAACTCCCGGGAACACACTGCTGGGGATTTTGGGCCTATCAGTTCCAAGGTTGTGGTCAGACATGGGGTACGCAAGGGTCCTGAGCACATATCTCGTAGGGACAGGGGCAGCACTACCATTTCTATCCCTGTCGTACTGGTGTGAGGAAAATGCATACACACCCAACAACGTGATCGGTTCTGTACCTTCGCCATTGCACGGGTCACTGTCCAATACGTATTTTCCTTTGGCTTTTTCTTGCTTTCGATCCGTGGGTGCGGAATTAATATGTGTGAGATGCATGGTGGCCTATAGTCGTACGGGGAGCTCTGTGACGTCATGAATTCACATTGTAGTAACAGAGTAGTGCCGCTGTTCAGTAATACATGCGTGGTTAAATTGTTCGAGTCCTTTCCCCATTTGTAACCTGCCCTGGCCATGTTTACTATTGGTGCGCCGCCTTGTCGTGGCGCTTGCTTCAAACGACTGAGGGCAGCAAAACCTGTCTTCCTTCCATGTGAGTCTGTGTACAACGCCCTCCACATTATCCGTGTCCATACGTCTTCCTTCACATGGCAGCAGGGTATATTTATCCTCTGACCCCAGATAACTCTCTGCCGGTAGACCTTAACGGTTTGGTCGCCATATGCATATGTCTCCGTGTTCGCCCATGCCCTCATGTCCCCCCACTTGAGGCGTGACACGGCAGGTGCAGTGCTGGCAGAGCGGTATATTAAACTAAGTGTGATTGCCACCCCTAACAGGCGGTGGTGCAGCATCCTGGATCTGTGGTGGTGCGTTTGAGGTGTCTGTGTTTGTGGGTATGGCCAACTTACAATGTGTGGCATGTACCCAGGACGACTTGCCCTCACAAAACACCGCTGTTGGTGTGATCAGAAGAACTTGGTATGGCCCCGTCCACCTTGGTTCGAGCGCAGTCTTACGGGTGAAATGCTTCACCAGCACGTAATCTCCTGCCTCGAAGGTGTGGATAGGCTTGCTTGTTGGCTCCGGCAGGGCCTCCCGAACACCTTCATGTATGCTGCGCGCCACATGGGACAGACCTATGCAAAACTTTAAAAGCATGTCATCCATGATAGGTAATTCAAGTGCTGCCATATCCACTGGCGCCGATACCGGCAAACTCATGGGCCGACCCATTAATATCTCGTGCGGAGAGAGACCAGTGGTGCGCCCTGGAGTAGAGCGCACGCTCATTAACGCTAGCGGAAGGGCCTCCGGCCACTTGAGGCCTGTCTCGTCGCAAATCTTTGCCAACTTACCTTTCAGTGTGCCATTCGTTCGTTCTATAAGTCCCGCCGACTGCGGGTGGTAAACACAGTGGAACGACTGTATCACCCCCAAGGCCTTTAACACGGCTTTAATGACGTCCCCTGTGAAGTGCCCGCCCTGATCGGATGACACTTTCTGCGGGACGCCGAATCGACATATAAAGTGCCGCAAAAGGCACTTGGCCACCGTTATAGCATCAGCCTTGACGGATGGGTAGGCCTCTACCCACTTGGTGAACATGTCCACCACTACCAAAACATGCTTAAAGGACATACAAGGCGGTAAATTGAAAAAATCGAACTGGATATGACAGAACGGCCCGACCGGAGCCGGGTGGCCCGCGTTGTGGCGGCGCCTGGGGGGAGCCCCCCTATTATGCCGTTGACATATAGCGCACGAGCGACAGACCATGGTAACCACAGCCGAAGGGCCTGGTGCTGCCCAGGTGGAAGTGACCTGCCTCATCACCCCCCTATGGCACACATGGCCATTTTGATGCGCCATGCGTGCCAACCATGGCAATAAAGCTCGCGGTGCCACGGGTTTGTCATTAATCGTCCACATTTGTCCTTCTGCGGGGCGCTGAGCTCCCAATTTAATCCAATCTTGATGTTCTACGTTTGAGGCCGCGGCTTGTAATTGTATTACATCGAACTCTGTAGGTGCAGATGTCGGAACGTCTGTCTGGGCGGTCGCTTTAGCGCCCTGTTTGCGCGTAACTACTGGCATATTATACCCAACCTGTTGGTTTGCCACTTGTCCCGCTGCTTCGTCGGCTTGGGCGTTTCCACGGGCCACAGCGTCGTCTGTACGCTGGTGACCTCGGCATTTAACTACAGCTATTTCACGTGGAAGCATAATACTATGAAGCAGATTACGCACTAAGTCCCCATTTTTAATGAGTGCTCCCGCTGAAGTGAGGAACCCTCTCATTTTCCATATGGCCCCTTTGTCGTGGACCACTCCGTGTGCGTATGCCGAGTCAGTATAAATTGTCACTGCCTTTTCCTCGCTTACTTCGCACGCTCTCGTGAGTGCATACAGTTCAGCTTGTTGTGCTGACCAGGTGGGCGGGAGGCGGCCGCTTTCGACCGTCTCTGTATCCGAGCATACTGCGTACCCAGATAACAGGGATCCGTCCCAAGCCCGTTTGGCTGAACCATCGACGTAATAGGTGTGATCGGCTTCCTGTAGCGGTGTGTCCTGTAAGTCAGGCCTTACCGTTGATATTAATTGGACCACGTCCGTACAAACGTGCGGGATTCCCTCCTCCTTTGTTGGCAAAAGTGTCGCTGGGTTAAGAACGGTGCACCGCATCACCGTCACGTTAGGTGCCATAATTAATGCCGTTTCGTATTGCATCAGTCGAGTGGCTGTGAGATGCTGTGTGTTTCGCTGTTGTAGTAGCGTATGGACGCAATGCGGTACCTGTAAAAGGACCGCATGTCCCATTACTATGTCGGCCGTCCGCTCAACTGCGTATCGGGCAGCCGCCACGGCTTGTAAGCACAGCGGAAAGCCTTGTTCTACCGCATCAAGCTTTTTGCTGAAATAGGCTACCGGACGTTCCCTATCTCCATGAGTCTGAGTTAACACGGATTGCGCGAATCCCCCTACTGCATGGGTGAAAAGTGTGAAGGCCTTTTTATAGTCGGGAAGGCCCAAGGTTGGGGCCGTTACCAGGGCTCGTTTGAGTCCTTCGTAGCAGCGTATTCGATTGTCCGTCCAGTTCACCATCCATGGCTGGTCGTTTTTCGTCGCCTCATACAGAGGTTTTGCTAGTAACGCATAGTCAATTATCCATGTACGACAGTACCCTGCCATTCCCAAAAATCGCAACACCTCCCTTTGTGTACGAGGCAACGGGGTTTCCATGATGGCCGTGACCCGGCTCGCGTTGAGCTCACGTCTCCCATGCGAAATCACGTGTCCCAAGTATGTAACTATCTCCCGCACAAATTGCAATTTTTCCCGGCCTACTTTGTGGCCTTTCTCGGCTAGCGCATTTAACAGCGCTAGTGAATCCGTCTCGCAGGCTGCCTTGGATGGAGAGCAGATTAATAAGTCGTCGATGTACTGCAACAGCACCGAGCCGCCTTCCAACTGGACATCCGTGAGATCGCGGTGCAGCGCCCGTGAAAACAAGGTAGGGCTATCTGCGAAACCCTGCGGAAGCACTGTCCAGGTGAATTGTCTCCCCCTAAAGGTGAAAGCGAAGAGGTACTGGGACTCTGGAGCTATTGGCACTGAAAAGAAGGCGGAACACAAGTCTATGACTGTAAAATGTGTAGCCTCTGGCGGAATGGAAGTCATCAGAACTTCTGCATTTGGTACAACCGGATGAATACCCTGAATTATTTTATTAATCTCCCGCAAATCCTGCACAAATCGCCACTTTCCTGTCATTGGTTTTGGCACTGGGAAAACGGGGGTGTTACATGGGCTGTTGGTTTCGATTATTATTCCCTGCTGCACGAGCGATTCTATCACCGGAAAAATGCCTGCGTCAGCCTCGTGCCGAAGTGGGTACTGCCGAATGTGTGGTAAAGGTAACCCTTCTTTAATTGGAATCACCAACGGGGGTGCATCCCTAATGCGCCCTACTTCATTCTCGTGTTGCGCCCATAGTGACGGGGTGACGGTGTCGAGCAACCCATCGGAGTCCCCTGGGGTCGTGGGGACCGCTCTAACCATGTGTGCCGCTTTGGGTGGTAGTTCCACCATCTCAAATCGAACTCGTCTGTCCTGAGGTGCCAAATTAATTATGAACCCTTCATTGTTGTCCAACACATGGACCGTTCGGTGTTCAACATTGTATCGACGCCTTACTGGCGTTTTCCGCAGTCGGTCCATCATCCATCCAATGCTCTCGGGTGGCCATCCTCTGGCGGTGCTAAGGGTAACATGCGCTACCATCCCCTCGGGGTACTTAGCCTTTGATCTCTGGCGCGGCGACAAGGTTACCGTAATCCCAATGCCCTCTCGGCCAATCCATATGTGTGATAATTGAAGATCAGAGGTTTCCCCTAAAGCTGCCGCAACCATGTCTAAATAATAATCATCGCTCCCAGTCGCATCATAACATGCGGTGCAGTGCGGCGGGTTGTATTTCAATTTTGTGGCTATGTGGTGTTCTTCTAGCCAATCACGAATTTCTTGCGTCTGCGCGCCAATCGTGTCGATCACATGGGTCCATGTTGCTAGAGCCCCTTCCTCCAGCCGCCACCAATACACGGTGGGGCTGGCGCGCTGCAATGCCATCATTAACAAATCGCGGTTCGATTCTCCGACGTCAACGTATACACCTTCTTTGGTGCACGCAATGTTACAACCCAATCGACACAGCAAATCCCGTCCTAGTAAATTAGTTGGGGCAGTAGTGGTCATGAGAAATGCATGCTTAGCTTCTAGCGGTCCGAGCATTACTCGGGCCTCCTTTGATACGGGGAGAGCTGCTAATTTTCCTGAAACGCCCTGGATTTGGACGCTCTTGTGTGTGGGTTTCAAAGTAGGTAGTTGTCCCTTATTGATACAACTGCGAGTCGCACCAGTATCCACTAAGAATTCTAGTGGTTGTCCATTTACATCTAACGTCAAGGTCGGTTCCTCATCTGGGGTCATTGTTATCAATGGACATTCCTTTGGCGGCCCGCATTCGTCCCGTCAATAGGCGTTTCCATATGACGGCCCTTGCTGTCCCTGGGGTCCTCGTGGTCCCCTTGGATAATTTGGACAATCCCGTCTCCAGTGGCCCATTTGTCCACATTCAAAGCATGCCCCTCTCCCTGGGGGTCCCTGTCCTGGACCCCCCTGTTGGTTTTGTTGGTTTGGCCTTCACCCCCCTTTGTAGGGAGGTGGGCGCCTTTGCCCTCCCCTCGGCATTTGTTGGCCTGGGGCACAAGGCCCGTATGGCATGCCCGAATTGGGGGTTACCCATGGGGTGGGGCCCATATTGGAGGGTCCCCATTGCGGTGCCCATCCTGGCATGGGTGTTTGTGGTGGCCAATAGGCCGGTGGGGGACCTAGCACAGAACATGGTGGAGCAGCCCATTGGGGTTGTTGGGGTTGTCTCCACGTCTGATTCCCTGGCCCACTAGGCCCTTGTGGTCCCCGGGGTACTTGCATCACAGCTGCCTGCAGTGCCGGACCGAGTGTCTCGTCATCACTTGACTCACTCTCACTGTCACTTCCCATTATTTCTGCCCCCTTTTGTTTCTTCTTCTTGCTCCCCATTGTTTTTGTTGCTTGTTGCTGGGCCAATTTTTCCCTTACCAACATCTGCAACATTTCTTCTTTAATTTCCTTCTTTTCCTCCGAAGAGGAGCCCGGACATTGTTCGAGTTTTGTACATAATTCATTGGTCCCCATTCCTTTCCAACCGAAAAGGACGGCATGCACTTGTTTTTTTAATGTGGGCCGAAGCCCTTCTACTAGGTAATTGTTCACCAGGGGAGCGGGTAGGTCCTCGACTTGGATTAATCCTAACCCGCCCCATAGAGCTATCGCTTTTTCTATTCTCTCTCGATAGTCGCCGATAGTCTCTCCTGCTTTTTGTTTTATGTTCCCAATTTTTCCCCAATCTGGTCCTCCAGGTGGCGCGAGCGCATTGCCAATGTTGGTCAGGAGATGATTTTTCAAAATGACCCAATCGTTTCCGGTCATGGGTGGCATCCGAGCCATGGGGTCATCTATTGGCCATAATGAAAGGGTTTTAGCCTTTGCCCATACCTTTGGTGGCAACATAGATGCTCCCAAATGACAAATATCTCTCCAATCCGGGGCATCCTCTGTAATCCAGTGACGGAGCAATATTACTATATCCAAAGGTTGGTCGATCAACATTTCCTGAACCCTCTTTTGCATGGCCGTTAAATCAGATTCTTTCCAAGGCACACGTTCCCTTACTACCACGCCGTTTGCATCTATTCCCACGCATTGCATGGGGAACACTCCCTTTGTTTCTATCGCACGTTGCACTGGTGCCTGATACTCCACTAGTGAAGGGTATACTTTCTGACCTGGACCTATCGGGGGTGGAAACCCCGGGGTGTCTGTGCCGCTATCTCCATCGTCCTCGACTTGAGGGGCTGATGGTTGTGGGGTCTTTTGAACTCTAGGGGGTCTCCCATTTGTTTCCCCTATAGCGCCCTGGTGTCGGGTACGTGCCTTAGATCCTGGGACTGGACCATGGGGGGGATAGGAAACAGGGATTTCATCTTCCTCATCCTGTTCCTTCTCATCGAATTAATCCGGGCTACCATTAGCCTCTGGCTTGTCTGTGCTGCGAGCGCCTTCATCTGTTTATCCTGCTTCTTTCGACCCTGTTTGCGCTCATCCTGGTATTTGCCCAACTCTCCTCGCAAACTCGCTTGTCTGGAGGCTGCCTGTCTCTTCAAGGCCTCCACCTTCCACCAACTATAGACCTTCCATGAATCAGGTGGGAGTCTCTTCTTCTTCTTCTCTAGGGCATCTAAAGCCCCATATAGCACATCTAACCTGTCTATTGCAAATGACCCTTCCTCTGGCCAAGGCGTATTCAAACCCTCGGTCAATATAGTCCATGCCTTGCCCGGTTGCAAAGCAGCATACCCATAATCTCTTTTCATGTAAAACGCTGGAGTGTTCTTCAAAGGCTCTCCCTCCTTTCCTACCTTATTACCCATTCTTCCTACCTTCTTGGGTTAATCCCTCCTGGTAGTCCTAAGATCGGGTCGCCCCCCGATCTCTAGCCTTAAACGCAGTTCTCACGCCGGAGTATCTTAACACCTATTATCTATCACCCACATATGGGTCTACCTGCTTCCCACGCAGGAAGCTTACCTGAGGGGTATCCCTCCTTATCTCGGGCGCCCTGTATAATCGATTCGTTACCCACTGCTGCTCTGGTTAAAC
>NC_136269.1:93824585-93899585 GCF_964187855.1 Myxine glutinosa
ATATATATATATATATATATATATATATATATATATATATGCATATATATATATATGCATATACATACATATATATACATATATATATATATATATATATATATATATATGCATATATATATATATGCATATACATACATATATATACATATATATATATATATATATATATATATATATATATATATATATATATATACATATACATACATATATATACATATATATACATATATATATATATATATATATATATTTATTTATTTATTTATTGTTGCGGTTTTGAGTTTGTCAAGTGAGCCTAATAAAGGTTAAAGTTTGCCCCCCATAGTTAGTCACACAAGCAACATGTAGCCTCGCGATAGTATAGTTATGTCTTAGTATTTGTGAGTTTAGTTCCTTTCCAGTGTTAGTCTGCGTTGAGTAGGAGCCAGGAGAATAGGCCCTACTTGCCACCGACTTTCCAGCTCACCCTAGCCTCAATCCAGTTTGCTAAACGTTGGTTGATCATTGTGCGAGTTAACATTGTGCGAGACCTAGGAAGGTCCGGGTGGAGTCGAGGGTGGAGCGGCGGAAGCGCTGACGGTAAGCACGAGCCGCCAATCAGAGCTCGGAGGTGGTGACGGCGGCGTTGCGTCGCAGGGTGTGGTGAGAAGGTTCGAGTGAGTTCCAGAAGGTTCGGGGGGCGTAGCTATAAAACCTGCTGCACGAAAGGCCTCGACAGGACTTGCTGCGAGAGAGAAAGATAGAGGAATTGCTGTGAGTGAGAAAGACAGAGGAATTGCTGTGAGAGAGAAAGATAAAGGACTTGCATCGGAGGGCTTGAAGGACTAGAGCGGCAAAGCCGAGAGCAAAGGAGGACTCGCGGCAGTTGATGAACTTGATGAACTTCACGCACTTGCACGAAAGCGGTACAGATACGCGGGCGCAGCCAGACGCACTTGAACCGAATACCGCGCATTTGAGATGCGCGAGTGAGAACGGCTGAGTAACCGCCAGCCGCGCTAAGTCCACCCTTTACCGTTCCGCCCCATCATCTGCTTGTTCGGGAGACGCGCCACGAGTCCCTGCCTTCGCCTGCCACCATCTTCGCGGGACGTGCCAGGGCCGTGGAGAGCCGGATGGAGGTCGTCTCTGGACGACCACATCAACGCGTGGGCTGACCAGGTACCCATCTGCAATTCCCTGTGTGAGTGTGAGCCGGGCCCGTTGTCCAAGGGATAAGTTAAGACTGCCCAAGGTTGCTCTGTGTCTCTTCGTCCTTGAACCTTGTATATACGAGTGGGAATAATTAAACCCTTTTGTTCTTCCTTTCTTCCTGATTCGACCGTTCCTGTGGTTTCCTCATTTGGCTAAGCGTGGTAAGGGTAGAACCGCTCTAATCGGGTTCCAATATCTAAGTAACTGCGCGGACCACGTGTACGCAATCCGCTCGGCATACTCAAACCACACGTGGTTCGTGCGAGGCTTGTTTCCTCGCTCCCAGGGCAGCGCGGGGAATTTGGTACGAGCGAGAAGTGGTCCCGAAACCCTACTCCGCGTGTGTCCGAGAATGACGTCTCAAGTCTCGGTTCCACCAAGCCCAGAAAGACAAGGGGATTAACCCCCCCTTGATAAGGGGATTAAGGGCGGCGTAGAGAACTGCAACAATTGGTAGTCAGGAGTGGGGATTTGGAACGTGGGACAAAAATTTTGGGACAAAATTTTTGGACAAAATTTTGGACACCAATTGTACATATTGGCCACAACAATTGGTGTCGGGGAGTGGGATTTGGAACCCAACCAAATTTTTGTGGACGAATTGGTTCCAAATCACGAGCGACCGAAATTTAGTTTTAAAATTCAAAATTTTAAATTCGTGCCATGGCTAGCCAAGGCGGTCGAATGCCGGTGGGGGTAGAAGAGGAGGTAGATGAGGAGGAATTAATGACCCATGACCCACGGGAAGAATTGGGAGAAGAGGAGGACATTGATGAGGGGCCAGCAGCAGGGGTAGAAAATGGCGGCGCCTCGCACATGGCGGCGAGAGCCGAGCCCGCGGTGCCAGCGGCTTCGGACCTGTACTCACTCATGGCGCAATTCATGAAAGAAGTAAAGGGTGAATTGAAGGAAGCAAGGCATAGCGGGGACAAATCCACCAAAGAAATAAAAGAAATGGGGGACAGAACAACCTGGGAAATGAAAGAAATGATGGGCGAAATGAAGAATGACATAAATAAACTCGATGAAAGAATGGATACCCGAGGGAGTTAATAAAAGAAATAGGGGAGGACATTGGGCACATGTTGAGCGGGGAGGTCGCATTGGTACGCGATGAGGTAAAGCAGTGCGAGGAATGCAGGGAGAGTGGGGTAGAGCAGAGCGCGGCTAAGTTGACTGAGTGGATAGAAATCGCGACTCGGGGTGTAGAAAAGCCGACAGCCGTCGAATTGGAAAAATAAATTTTATGCGCGCCGGCGGTCGTCGAGCTAGAAAAAGAAATAAGTCAAATTGAAGAAGAAATGATTGGGGCTGAAGAGACGGTAGAGTTAGAGATTAAATCGAGGGTAGTAATGGAATGCACACAAAGTCTGTGTTTGCATTGTGATGCCGGGCTTGCTAACCCCAATGAAAGGTTGCAGGTGGTGTTGCCGGAGAAGAAGGTCCCCAGGGTGAGTATGGGTGTGTATGGCGTGAAAGTGTTTGGCGGGAAAAGATTTTTGGCGCGCTTGGGGTATAGACGAAGCCCGGGCGCTCGTGGAAGGTCCTTTGTGCGGTGTACGCGAGCGAATGGCGCGCGCGTGCGAGAGAAGTGTGCACCGGAGCGCGAGTGTATGACGGAATGTGTTTGGGAAGAGTGCGTCGACGAAGAGGGTGTTACAGAGTGTGCAATGGCCAAGGAGAGTGAGAGAGAATGCACACCAGAGCGTGTTGTAGAGAGTGTGCAGGAGTGCACACCAGAGCGTGCGATTGGTTCTGTACCAGGAGAGTGCACACCCGTGGACGTTACAGAGTACGTAACGAGCTCGTGTGTAACAGAAAAGTGTGTGATAATGGAGTGTGCGAACGCCGTGAGTGCGCCTGGGTGGTGTGCACCTGAGTGTGTAAGGGAAGAGTGTGCACAGGAGAGTGCCATAACAGAATGCAGGGAGTGTATGGGAGGCGCTGGGGTGCCGCGGTGTGCGAGTGAGGAGTGGGTCGCGTGTGGTGAGAACGCGGCTCGAGCATCGATGCAGACCGAGGTAGCGTTTCGCGCAACGTATAGCCGACGTGAGTCCTCGGTGAGTTGTGTGCGGCAGGGAACGGCAGGGATTGGTGCCGCAGCGGTCTCACAAGGACCGGCGTGCACAGTTTGCGCCAGGCCCCACTTTGTATGGTCGGGGCCGCATCGTGGCAGTAAAGGCGATTGGCACGGTTCAAGGGGGGGTCGGAGAGTTCGGAACCGTGCCCCCTGGCGGGTGCGATGCTCCGACCGTGGGCGGTTGGTCCATTGTGCGTGGGACCGCAAGGCCTCGCGCAGAGATGGCGCTTTGAACCTCGGCCCAACCATGCCCCCTCCCTTGAATCGAAAATGCCGGACGGACCCAACCAACAGTAGACAAACCACTGCATGGATCGCTCGGCTTTTCGAAGCTGAGCTGTGATGACGATGTATTCCCACTTGGAGAGGCTCGAGTATTGTGGACGGATGAGGATAGTGTACCCTGCGTGGTGGAATGGTAGTTTGACCATTCCTCACACCTCTGGGCTCATGAGCATTAGTTTAGGGGGATGGCAGTGACATGCACATGGAGGTGCCAGCAATGGTTACCTCCATGGGGCACTGAAGCTCGCCGAAGGCGGGCGAGGTTAATTGTTAGGGAAGTAGAGGACGGTAGAGGACGAGATTTAAGTAGGGACATCTGAACTATAGTGGGGACGTAGGTAGTTTAGGTGGTTGATAATGACGAGGGACTGCATAGTCTGAAGGGAAGACGGGAAGCACGAGTTTTAGGGGAAGTAGTCAGCCAGATGATGCTGTGTTTGTGAGGATTTGAGTATTGAGCAAATGAGGAATTGGTTGAGAATAACCGGGGTTGTGTTTGAGTAAAAGGAATTGTGTTTGAGGTGTGTGTGAGCACAAGAGTGTGCAAAAAAGTGGTGTGTGAAATAATTGGTGTGGAATGAGTAGTGTGGAATGCTTGGTGTGAAGCAAAAGGTGTGGAATGCATGGTGCGAAGGAGTGAATGGGGGGAGATGGACCCATTCACGGACACCCGGGGTGGGTAATGTAAAGCCAGGTAGAGGGTATAGGCAAAATTGTATGGATATTGACACCTGTGGTGCGGGAAGTGGCAAGTAGTGCTTTGGTTGGGTGCA
The DNA here is from genome assembly GCF_964187855.1 of Myxine glutinosa. Lineage (NCBI taxonomy): Eukaryota > Metazoa > Chordata > Myxini > Myxiniformes > Myxinidae > Myxine > Myxine glutinosa. The sequence continues at coordinate 93,828,924 of NC_136269.1, forward strand.
TGAGTCAGTGAATGGCTGGGCGTGTGGCTTTGTTGGTGCGTATGGTTATTGGAGCACTCCGCCACTGGTAGTTTGTCGGCCAGGTGAGGCCGCAGGTAGGCTCTGGGAGCCAGTTAGGGTTGTGAGTAGTTGTTCAATGGGGCCCGAGGATCCAAGAGAAGGACCCGGGTAGCCCAATGCCAAGGAGGGCATCAGAGGGGTAAAGAGCCAGGGATGGCCTTCCCCAGTTAGGTAGTCGCAGGAGCAGGTAAGCTCGGGTGGCGACTTCAGTGGCGGAGGTACGCAGGTAGTTGGACCTGCTAGTGGAGCCACATGACCCAGCCCCGAAATTGTGCCAGGGCACAGTGAGAAAAATTGGGGAGTGAGACCCAAATTCGTAGGGCACTGCAGAGTGGTCAATGGGGAATTCGGTTGTTAGAACCACATAGTTTAAAGAGGCCGATTGGCAGGGTATGACCCTGGGTAGTTAAAAAGTTAATGTTACTAGAGTAGTTAGAAAATGAGGAATTCCCTTTGCGCCTTACACATCCATTCACCGAGGATGACAAAGCTCCGCACCAGCACCAAGGCTTTGTAAACTGTTGAGTGAGTAAGACGCATCATGACGTGATGAGACAATGGGTTTGTTCCATTCCTTCCATCCTGGGAGGGATTGGAAGACGAATTTGGAGTAGAGGGGGATATGGGAGACAGGACGTAGTGACAAATTTGTAAATACAGGGAAGGGCAAGCGTAGTGTAAGCTGACGTTGGGGGGCACGGACGGTTAGGGACGAGCTCGCTCTGCTCGCTCTTCCGCGCCCCTGCGCTGCATTACCTTGTACTACTGTGTACCTCTGTGCCCTTTCCGCTTTGCCAGTTGTGCTTTGTCCCTCCCCCACCCAAGGACCATTTTGGAAGTGGAACTGTGCAGCTGCACCTTGCTACACAAGTGCATCACCCCTGTTGCACTTTGCTACACCTGTGCAGCTGAACTGCATGGCACTTTGCTGCAATATCCATGTCAATTGTTATAACTTTGCTGCACATGTGCAGCACTTGCTACCACAGACACTTTGCTGCACATTACCACGTTACACATTATGGACCACAGGTTTTGTGGCCATACACTTTTGTTGTGCAGCACTTTGCTGCAAACTCACCTTGCATCTTCGGACCACTTGTTTTGAGTGGCATCAATCTCACGCAGTTGGACCATATAGGGTTGGCCCTGCTGGCAAATACAACAAACACTTTTGTACATTTTTATTATTGGTGTGCTAGGAAAGAAGAACTGTAAGTTTTATGCACACAGAAGATGCAGGAAGCAAGAAGAAGGTGCCAGACAACAGCAGAAATGTGAAATGTGAACTTTTGAAATGTGTATTTGTGCATTCCTGTGCTTTTCTTCCCCTCCAATCTTCTTTCCAAAAAGGACAGGTCCTGGGTCATAGAACTGTAAATAAGGTTAGGTTTGTGCTTGTATATAAAATGCTGCCCACCGGCTTTATGTTTAGTTTGAAAACCATTCCGCAATTCAGTTAATTGTGGGCGTGAGTCTGTTAGTTAGCTACTCAACGCAGTAGGTGGGACATATCTAGTGTTTTAAAACTGTCGCATACACGGGTTAGAGTAAATGTTAGGGGGAACCACATCCAAGTGTCACACGGAATTAAAAGTTAGTCCCAAGTCTTTTTCAAAACCGGTCGTTCCAGTTTTTGTAGGTTTGACTCGGGGACGAGTCTGACAAGGGAGGGGGGCAGTGTTGCAGTTTTGACTTTGTCAAGTGAGCCTAATAATGGTTAAAGTTTGCCCCCCATAGTTAGTCACACAAGCAACATGTAGCCTCGCGATAGTATAGTTTGTCTTAGTATTTGTGAGTTTAGTTCCTTTCCAGTGTTAGTCTGCGTTGAGTAGGAGCCAGGAGAATAGGCCCTACTTGCCAGCGACTTTCCAGCTCACCCTAGCCTCAATCCAGTTTGCTAAACGTTGGTTGATCATTGGGCGAGTTAACACGAGGCAGGCCTAGGAAGGTTGGGGCGGAGTCGAGGGTGGAGCGGCGGAAACGCTGACGGTAAGCACGAGCCGCCAATCAGAGCTCAGAGGTGGTGATGGCGGCGTTGCATCACAGGGCGTGGTGAGAAGGTTCGAGTGAGTTCCAGAAGGTTCGGGGGGCGTAGCTGTAAAACCCGCTGCGCGAAAGCCCTCGACAGGACTTGCTGCGCGAGAGAAAGATAGAGGACTTGCTGCGAGAGAGAAAGATAAAGGACTTGCATCGGAGGGCTTGAAGGACTAGCGCGGGAAAGCCGAGAGCAAAGGAGGACTCGTGGCAGTTGATGAACTTGATGAACTTGATGAACTTCACGCACTTGCACGAGAGCGGTACAGATACGCGGGCGCAGCCAGACGCGCTTGAACTGAATACCGCGCATTTGAGATGCGCGAGTGAGAACGGCTGAGTAACCGCCAGCCGCGCTAAGTCCGCCCTTTCCCGTTCCGCCCCATCATTTGCTTGTTCGGGAGATGCGCCACGAGTCCCTGCCTTCACCTGCCACCATCTTCGCGGGATGTGCCGGGGCCGTGGAGAGCCAGACGGAGGCCGTCTCTGGACGACCACATCGATGCGTGGGCTGACCAGCTACCCATCTGCAATTCCCTGTGTGAGTGTGAGACGGGCCCATTGTCCAAGGGATAGGTTAAGACTGCTTAAGGTTGCTCTGTGTCTCTTCGTCCTTGAACCTTGTATATACGTGTGGGAATAATTAAACCCTTTTGTTCTTCCTTTCTTGCTGATTCGACCGTTCCTGTGGTTTCCTCATTTGGCTAAGCGTGGTACGGGTAGAACCGCTCGAATTGGGTTCCAATATCTAAGTAACTGCGCAGACCACATGTACGCAATCCGCTCGGCGTACTCAAACCACACGTGGTTCGTGCGAGGCTTGTTTCCTCGCTCCCAGGGCAGCGCAGGGAATTAGGTACGAGTGAGAAGTGGTCCCGAAACCCTACTCCGCGTGTGTCCGAGAAGGACGTCTCCAGTCTCGGTTTCGTCAAGCCCAGAAAGACAAGGGGATTAACCCTCCCCTTGTTAAGGGGATTAAGGGCGGCGTAGAGAACCGCAACAATATATATATATATATATATATATGTATATGTATATATATATATATATATATACACACACACACACACACAGGGTGAGCCTGAAATATGGTCATTTTTGAAATTCGTGTGAAGGAAATAAAAAATTGTATTTCAAAATAAATTCATTCATGATATTGAAGTACATAACATGCATTTTTATTTTTTACTGATTTAGTTTTCTTTTTTTACAGGCAGAACACTTGAGTGACCATGTAGAACTGGTCGGGTGAAGAACGCGCTTTCGCTATCAAAGCTTTTTACAAGAATAATGATAGTGCAACTGCTGCACAACGTCAATTCAATCCCCATTTCAATGTTCAACATCATGGAAATGTGCTGTCTTTTTGTGCTCTGAAGTTATGGGTTCAGAAGTTTGAGAAGACCGGTTCAACCTTAAAAGAGAAAGCACCAGGAGCACCCAAATCAGTAAGAACGGCACAAAACATTGAGCGTGTAAGGGAGTCAGTTTTGAGAAGTCCGCATCGCTCCAGCCGAAAGCATGAATCAGCCTTAAGAATTTCTCACACGGCACTACGCCGCATATTGCATAATGATTTATACTTTTATCCCTGTAAAATTCAAACTGTCCAGGAATTAAGCCAAGATGAACATCAGACATGAAATCAATGATATTGACGTGGCCATGTTGCAGAACGTCATGAATAATTGGCGTCCAAGATTGGAGGAATGTGTCAGACGAAATGGTGCGCATCTCCTCGATGTTCTTTTCCACAAATAAATGGCATGTTATGTACTTCACTTTCTTCTCAGAATTTGTTTTGAAATACAACTTTTTATAACCTTTACACGAGTGTTAAAAATAACCATATCTCTGGCTCACCCTGTATATGTACATAAATATAATTGTAAACCTCCATAACTATGTATGTTAATTAAGTACAAGACAAATAGTGTCCCATCACAGCCATTGCTGCACTATTTGTGACCGACAAGCATTGTCGGTCACATGAGCGCATTGTTGTCTATTGACTTAGCATATTACCGTTGGGACGCAGTTTTTTCAGGTGGAAATAAAGACGAATATAATTAGCTCTCCAACCCAGAGTGACACCATGACATCACCATCATGTTGTGCTCTACTGCGACCTATAGAGGGCATCTCGCAGTGTGCCTCAAGCCTTTTAGGCAATTCTTTAAAATGTCACAAGCTATGCTATTTTCTCTGCTTGTGGCATTTTGAATCAATGCTCATAAAGACTTGATTCACACTGCGAGATGCTTCCTGGGGGTCTCAGTATAGCAAAACATGATGGTGATGTCATGATCTTGCTACAGGTTGGAGAGCTGCTTATAATAAATGGGTATGTGTGTACAGATCACGTGTGAGTAATAACGAAAAAAAGAGCAGAGCAACCAACCAATGATGTGCCTTGACGTTTATTTTGCTTGAGGTTTGCAAAACTAAAAAAACCTCCTCCAGCTGACCTCGAGCACCAGCACGTGACCGGAAGTGGCCACATGGTGAAGAAAAACTGGTACGTGTCGGGGCTCATGGTCTCTTGGCCTGAGGAAGCTTGCTGTGGAGCATGTGAAATGTTGCCCAAGACCAGGTCTGCTCCTGCTTACTTGCTCAAATTTGCGGAGTAGATATAATTTTTACTTTCTGGTTGGAAGGGCCTTATTTCATTAAAAAAAAATATATATATATATATATATATAATTATGTATATATATCTGTAACACAACAAAATGTGAAAAAGTCAAGGGTTGTGAATCCTTTCTGAAGGCACTGTATATATCGGTTTTAGCCCGATCAGTCAATGGTGAAGAATCACTTTTAAAATCCTCTTAAGACAATAACTTTTTAACAATGTCTAATTAATATCGTAATGCGTAACGAAATTACATGCAATAACTCACTTACATAATCATTTTGAAATCATTGAATTTCAAAAAGAATGTTTTACCAATATAAAGAGACTTCCCATCACAAATATGGTTGCTCACATCCATCTCAATGATTGACATTCAATGTGTGTCACAAATCATGTTGCAGGTTTGTTCACGACAGGTGGAAATGCAGAGGGGAAGCCTTGTGCGTTTCCATTTGTGTATGGAACACGCACATACAACATTTGCACAACGGACGGACGAAGCGATCAGGAGCGATGGTGTGCCACGACCGATAATTACAACACAGATCTGAAGTACGGCTTTTGTCCTAACTCAGGTTGGATTGCTCTCATGTCTGATGGTTTGAAAAATCTCCTTTGAATTGTTAACGCTAAGATCACAGCAATGTATTCCTGTCATAACCAGACAATGGCATTGTTCGACAGAAGTTCTGAAGAAGAAGCATACCTGTTGTTCTGCCGTTTTTCTGTGCGTATGGACACAGTATTGACTACAGTTGGTGGAAATTCAGGGAAGAGTCCCTGTTTCTTCCCTTTCAACTTTCTGGGCCAGAGCTATAATGCCTGTACATCTGTTGGGCGTTTTGATGGAAAATCCTGGTGTTCCACAACTGCTGACTATGACAATGATCAGAAATGGGGATTCTGTACATCTTCAGGCAAGGTGTATCCACTAGCCACACTAGTTTGCACCACTATTTTAACTGCAGCAAATTATTCCAATTATACTTACCTCTTTGTGATGTCAATTCAGTTATACAGTCTTCAGACATGAAAATCAGCATGACAATTTGTATTTATAATACTTTATATCCAGTCATAAGCATCATGGGTAATAATGTGTTTACCTGCTGTTCCATATATTTAGCCAAATACAACTTCGAGCTGTTAGACACTTTTTTTATTAACTTTTGTAAAATATGGCCATTATTTATCTTCGTGAAATACATGTAAAGTTTACCAGCACAGTCTGAAAGCAGCTTCACCCTCAAAAGGCATCTTTATCTAGTGATGGGAATACGACGCCAACTAATTATGAACCGTTCAAGATTAGTTTCATAGACGAGGTTATTTGGTATTGCAAGATTATGGTTAACATGGGTCTCCTTTTTTTCTTGCTTAGAGTGAGATTTGTACATCAACCAAATCATGTCAACCTGCCAGCTTGCATCCAATTTCCATCAGTAGGCCAGTGAGTTGTTGGTATCTTAAATAATAAACCATGACTGTCTGTCTATTAGTGGGGCGGCTTAGCCCAAATATTCAAAAGAATTGTGCATTTTGTGAAACAAGCACCAAATTTGGCACAAATGTACATTAATATGTTGCGAACATTTTCAGATATTGGGCCACTTGAAATTCCGTAATTATATTTTTCAAATTTTTTCAAATTTCGTAATTTCAAATTTTTCGGGTGACACCGTCACAATTTCGGTCTTCGAGGCCGGCCGATAGGCAAAGTGTGACCGGAAGGGACGAGGTTCTCCTGACCACGTGGCCCTCGATCTGGGAAGCGAGAGGCGTTCCATTAGTGGACGCGCCCCTCACGCCCGACTTTTGGGCGGCCCCGGCAGGCCGTTTGTTTTGACGTTCCGTGACAGGCCCCGCACCCCCACCTCCGGGCCGACCGGAAGCTTGTGCTGAGTACATCATACCTGAACAACTCAGTGAGGCAGAACACAGCAGTGCACACCAGGGTGACCCCTTCAGTGTATAAACCAATTAACCTGTCCACTGCAGGGCATATAGAAATGAAGTTATTTTCTGCATATAATAATAATATAAGTTCAGTTCTATATAACAATTTCTGTTATCACCACTACCACTACAACTACCACTACTACAAGCTTTGTCTGGAATTTTGTGGACTAACAGACAAACAGACATACAGACGAGCTGGGATCAAAACATTACCTCCTTCCACCATTGAGTGTAGAGGTAAACATCATGGAAATTATATCATGCCCTAGATTTAATTCATGCTTACCCGTGTATTTGCTTCACTGGTTCACAAGGTCTTTTGCATACATGTAATTCAGACTCTCGTCTTCATTGCTGACCACACAATGTTCGCAACATATTAATGTACATTTGTGCCAAATTTGGTGCTTGTATCACAAAATGCACAATTCTTTTGAATATTTGGGCTAAGCCGCCCCACTATATCGGCCGGCCTCGAAGACCGAAATTGTGACGGTGTCACCCGAAAAATTTGAAATTACGAAATTTGAAAAAATTTGAAAAATAAAATTACGGAATTTCAAGTGGCCCAATATCTGAAAATGTTCGCAACATATTAATGTACATTTGTGCCAAATTTGGTGCTTGTATCACAAAATGCACAACAGGTTTGCTATGCTGCTACACTATATTTGTCCCCGATCGACTCCCTCGGTTTTTGGTCTAGCCCCGCCAAACTTTCTGTTGAACCTTTTGGGGTCTCAGCGGGTGTCATAAGGTGGGTGAGACGTTTCATAAATTTCTCAATACAATCATGATTTTAAGTTTCCACCCATACAAAACTGCTCTCTGTTTGCATGTAAACACATTCATGGGTTCGGCATTAGCAGTTTCACCATTTATCGCATGTGGAAACATTCGTTGATTCGGTAATATCTCAATACAATAATTGTGACTTTTGGGTCCCTGCATGTGTCCTACCCAAAGTGGGTGAGAGTTTTCAAAGAAGTTCTCAAAGCATTTTTCTTTTGTGATTTTGGGCTCCCACCCATGCGTATCACAGGTACTTCACTAGTTACATAATGCAGTTGGATTGGCATATATATTTTGCAATCATATAAATAAATGAATAAATCAAATGAAGAATGAGTGGGCAGTATGATATATATATATGTATATATATATATATATATATATATATATATATATATATATATATATATATATATATATATATATATATATATATATATACAGTCACGTGAAAAAGTAAGTACACCCCATGTAAAGTTTTGACTTTTTCAACATATTTCATACAGCTATTTGATCTTCATTTCAACAATATTGATAGATAAAGGTGATATAATAAAACAAATATCATGAAACATTTACATTTTGTAGTCCATTGTATAATTTAAATAAACATAAATGCAAATTTCGCACGTGGAAAAAGTAAGTACACCCTTGGCTCTAATACGTGGTATTGCCCCCTTTGGCAGAAACAACCTCAAGTAGGCATTTCTTATAACTGTCTACCAGTCTCTGACATCGACTGGAAGAAATTTTTGCCCACTCCTCCATGCAGAATTATTTCAGCTGTGTGATGTTTGAGGGGTTTCTTGCATGCACAGATCGTTTCAAATCTCCCCACAACATCTCGATGGGATTTAGATCCAGGCTTTGACTTGGCCATTCCAGAACCCTCCATTACTTTCTTTTCAGCCATTCCTTGGTGGATTTACTGGTATGTTTAGGGTCATTGTCATGTTGCAAGGTCCACCTTCGGTTGAGCTTCAACTCCCCGGCAGATGGCCTCACATTATCCTCAAGCACCCTCTGGTACAATGAAGAATTCATAGTGGATTCTATGATGGTGAGCTGCACAGGCCCTGATGCAGCAAAGCTGCCCCAAACCATAATATTTCCACCACCATGCTTTACAGTTGGTATCAGGTTCTTGTGGTCAAATGCTGTCTTTGGTTTTCGCCAAACATGTCTTCTGGTACTGTGGCCACATAGCTCTACCTTTGACTCATCTGTCCAGAGCACATTGTTCCAGAAGTGCTGGTCTTTGCCGAGGTGTTCATTGGCAAACTTTAGTCTTGCCCTGATGTTCTTTCTGGACAGCAAAGGTTTCCACCTGGCACACCTCCCATGTAGATCAAATTTGTGCAGCCTCTTTCTAATGGTAGACTCGTGCCGCTGGCCGCTTTAACGCATGTAAAAACGTGGATCTCGCCACCAGCCTTCTCCCCTTACCAAGGGGGGATTAGTCCCCTTGTCTTTGACTGGCCGAAGGGACCCGGGACCTATGACGTCCTTCCCGGACAGCGCGAAATAGGGTATTAGGACTAGAATCGCTATTACCTAATTACTCGCGCTGCGCTGAAACGAGGAAATAAGCCCCGCACGAACCACGCATGTTGAGACGCCGAGCGGTGCGTACACGCGAGCCGTGCCGTTTATATGGTGAACCCGGTTCTAGCGATCTTATTCGTACCACGCTTAGTCAATGGATAAATCACAAAAACGGTCGAATTGGAAAAAGGAATAACAGGTTTTATTTTCACTATTCACAATGGTTGAGAGAAAAAGAGGACACAGTGCAGCCTTAAAACAGTCTTAACTTAATACCAAGGACCAACGGGCCCGTCACAAACACACTCACACGGGGCTTGCAGCTGCAGGGTGATGGTCCGCGTCCAAGGATGGCTCCTGTGCAGCTCCCTCCAGTCTCCGGCTCGTCTCGTGCAGATGGTAAGTAGGGAAGGCAGGAGCTCTCCGCGTGTTGTTTGGCGCACAAGGGTTAATACGGGGCGATTTGGTAGGAAGCGGACTTCGGTGGTTAATCACTGGCAGGTATTACCGCGTTTACTCGCGTGGCTGAAGTAGGCGCTATACGCCACCGGCGCGTCTGGCTGCAGCCGTGTACTCAGCGCCTCTTCTTCCTCTCTTCTGGCGCATACGTTATACTGTGCGAGTTACAGTTCAATGCCTCCAAAGCGAGTGATGCGAGGCAAGTTCTCTCCACACAAGTCTTTTCACCAATGCCGTGTGCACACGAGTCCTCCAGCGCTAGTCCTTCTCATCAGTCCTGTGCAGTCCTGTTCAAGGGCTTTGTGCAGTGACTTATATAGGCACACCCCGCGAACCTGGTAGAACTCACCAGACGCCCCTCTCCACGCCCTCTCATGCCATGCTGTTAGAGCCCTGGTTGGCTGGTGGCTCTTACTGTCATCGCCTCTGATGCTCCGCCTTGACGCCGCCCCCACCCCGACCTCGCGCTCCTCCTTCTCAGGCCTACCTCGTGTTACTCGACTAGTGAGCGAGCAAAGGGCAGCAAATGCTGTGGGCAGCCAAAGCATAATAAACTGAGCGGGCAGCCAAATGGGGCACGGGATCAATTACGCCCATTGAGGTGGAATTGGAGGGTGGACGCAAAATGACCGGGACCTAAACTCATGTCTTTACACAACGCAGGTATCAAAGGGGAAATGGCCTATACTTACACATACTATGACATAACTAATACTACAAGGGGGCCTACGTGTTGCTCGTGGACTAACTATGGGGGGCAACCCTTTAACCTTTAATGATCAATATGTGCAAATCTCAAAACCGTAGCAATATAATGGAAGTGTTTGGGAGAGGTGGGTGTAGAAAAGCAATGTGAATGTGATCATCACTGCTCTCAGTATTATTCTTGTTGGTATTTTGTGAAATCCTGCGTTAATTGTTTTTTAAGACTTATTGCCACACGGAACTTCATGGCTCAGCTTGTAATTCGAGGGCAGTTTCATGATCGCCAGGTTTTATTGATAGAAATGGTGTTCCTTAAGCTGCAAAGTGCTATGGATGCTACACCTATAATCTTAACAATTGCGTGGTTTATTTTACAGGTATCAGTTTGCTGCTGGCAGCCGTTCATGCTTTTGGACATGTTTTGGGTCTTTCCCACAATACAGACCCTACATCTATCATGTTCCCCCTCTATTCATATCAACGTAGCTTCCATTTATCTCCTGCTGACATCAATGCCCTGCAAGCAATCTTTGGTCAGTGATATGAGTTTTCATTTTCTGGAGATTAAACATCGCGATACAAAATTTACAAGTGTGTTTGCTAATTATTTAATTAATAATTAATCGTCTTAATCATGCAATCCTCATCTGTTTTTAGAAACTCGATAGGCTACATCCAAGATAGTCTCCAAAGCAAAAACTGATTTGAGATGAGAATAATTATTTTCACTGGCTTTTAGAATGCTGGGAACATTTATGCATGTTGTAATATACTAATGTTCAAGTTTAGAACATAAGCATGGACAGCACATGGAAACATGTGCAAGGAAAACCTGATGTAACAAAAAGCCATCTGGCTAGTCTTATGATGTAAGTGCTCTTACACTGTTACCACTTGAAATTGCTGGCCCAGCATTCTTCTGTGTGCTCCATTCATTGTTTCCCATATATCAGTATTTTGCACAGCAATTAACAACTGCACTCATTCGAAGTATTATTTTTGTGCTGAGAACTGATCTTAAACGCATTCATTGGATGACATGGCGTAACCTTGTAGGTGTGGTGAAAAAGCAGCATCTCTCACGGTTGAGCCAACTTGAGCCAACGAATGGTTATTTATTTGCAGGAATAAAGGGGGAAGAGCCAGCTGAGAGTCCAATTCAACCAGAGCCCCCTAGTGACATCTGCCGACTATCAAGCAAAATTGATGCCATTGCGTCTTTAAATAACCACACCATCATCTTTGTGGGCAAGTGTGTGACACTTTTGTTTGTATACTCCTTATTTGTAGAGACTGAATTTTTATACATAGCATTTTCATGGTCCCCCGAAGTTGGCCTGGGGACATAAGTCAATAACAATGTGTGGACTGACATCACATGTAGGCCAGGCAAGAAAAACACCAGCTCCCAGAAAGTCATGAATGAGCTAGATGAGTTATTATTGTCACTTTAAGAGCAACATAGTAATTCTCTTGAGATAGGCTTATTTTCCAGGTGCATCGAATCTAAATTATATTAACACTGATGCCTTAAATTAAATTTGAACAAACAAACTCTGGGATTTCATTCATCCAAGCATCCTCACTGTAAAGCCATCACCATTGCCATAGATTAAAAACAAGACCGAAAGTCTAACAACGGCGTAGCCGGGCTTGTTTGATTCTTTAGTTGAAGAGGATAGTATGACCTGGGTGGGGATACCAGTTAGCACATAATGTAAGTATTATTTTTTGGCATTGAGACACTGGTTTATTCTATGTTTTGAGTCAACAATGAACCAACCATACACCGCTTCAATCTAGAAACTTTGCAATAACGACAAAGGGATTGCAGTTGCAATTATATTTCCGATATTATTATTATTGACGATATTATTATTTTTACGAAAACAATAATACTGTATTAATAAACCTGGGCTAATTTGTCCGAAGCGGCCTGAAGGTGAGCCATGAAGCCGAAGGCCTATACGCACTGTGTCATTCGAAGACCTGTAACGCCAATGCTTTTGATATTTGATGGTCATTTTAACAATCGGTTTGTTTGTGTTTCACACTGCATGAAAAACGTTTAGGTCGAGCATGGCGATTGTGATATATGAAAGATTTGACGATATTGTTGCGGTTGTGCCATAAAGGCAAACCCCCTATAGTTCGTTGCACGACAACATGTAGCCTGCAGTAGTTAGATATGTCTTATTGAATGTAAAGATTAGCACTTTCCCATTGTGTAGTAATCAAGACCAATATGCGTTGAAGTTAAGCGGGATGTCAAACCTCCGTGTGGTTAAGGGAAGCCATTACTATGAGCAGGAAGGCATGGCCAAAAGCACGGCCCAGGTGACCAATGGCGAGCCGGGAACACGTCGCCATGATGCAACAAGCCTCAGCCAATGGGAAGCTGTGGAACATTTTTGCATGTGTGGGCGGATCTGGTAAAAGCCCACGCAGATCGCAATTTCATTCTATTGGCTTCGATTTCACCACGTGGACGACACCCCTCTTGGACTCTGCCTCGCCGACGATAGTGCTCTTTGCCTTGGATTTCGCAGCACAGAGGACACACCTGAGCTCTTGCCCTTTTCGCCATGCCCACGACGAGACTTCGCTTGCTTTTTCGTTTCTCCCACGACAGGTGTTTGGCCTTTGTGTTCTTGGTCGACACCCATCGCTTCTGCGCCGATTTCTTGCGCCATCCGGCTGACCTGCAAGCTTGTCCAACCTGCGCTGAAGTTCATCTTCCTGCGCTGAAGTTCATCTACCTGTGTTTAAGTTCGTCCGTGCCAACTTCGAGGTGGCGGTTCGTCCTTCGGACCTTACCTCATCCAGGCTGCACGTCCGCATCGGGTATTGAACTGCAAGCCATGCACACCAGACCATGTGGTCACCAGTGAGGCAATCCCAGCACGTACATCGGTACGCCCTTAACCAGAGTGTTATTCCCTGAGTGAGTGTGTCAGAGTGTGAAGGCGTCAGTGGGGTATTAGGTAAGAATTGGTAAGCTGAATCTTCATCTCTGTTTCTCTGTGCCTTCAAAATAAAAGGCTGTACATTTGATTCCTTTCCAACCTGTTCAGTGCGTCCTTTCTCCATTGGCCTGGCATCATCCGAGACCGAATTTGGCTAGATTCAGGTCCATAAATCTCGTGAGGTAATGCCGCTTTCCACACCGTGCAAATCCGCTCGGCACGCAATTGAATAAGGTGTGTGAAAGCGAGGGTTTGATCCCCGGTTTTTCCGGTCACGTGTCTTCAAGGTATTTGGGAATATTGACCAGTAAACTCTTCGACGCGTAGCTGGGAAATTGGCGATCGGAATTGCTTAGTAATCCGTCAACCACGAACTTAGTCGTGGACGGTGGCCTCAGTGGACCCGGAGTTTGAGGGTGAGCAGGGCATAAACCCCCCTTAGTACGTCGATGAACCCGGGATCCGCAACAATATGTTCGGCCTGAACGAAATTGGAATCAAAATGGCGGTGTGTGGAGTCTGTCGCCATACTGCCGCAATGATGTCACATCACCCCTGTCATGTGACCAGATCCTCAGCTCTGATTGGTGTATGCTTGAGGGGACATACGGACATATGGACAGAAAAACACTATTATAGACGGCTTTGCCCTATGGGCTACGCCGTAAAAATAATTTTGTTTATTGGGTAAAAGTTACTGTTTTTAATGCAAATGTTTACCTTTTATATATATTTTAATTGATCCCTATTACAGCTATGACGGCACTCAAAGAGCGTATAGTCTCGCCTCGCACGCTCACTCTGAACAAAAATACCATCGTTAACTAAACACAGTATTATTATGGCCCATACACCCATATCATCCATGCACCCATGCACCCATTTATGTCACATAGTTTTTTGGCGAAGGATATGTACGTCATAAATTTAATTCTTCACTCACATCGGGTCATAGATCATATTTATGAAGTTTCAGATTTTTAGATAAGGATTTAAATTCAACTCATTATGGCTTTTCTTTTTTTCTTTTCTTTTCAACTTTTTTCCCCACCTGTTGAATCAACTTCCACTTTTTCTTCAATCTCATTCTTTCCTCCAGGTTTTCAAGACAGCTGTTCATTTACCACAGCTCAGATCATCCCCCATCCAAAACCATGATATTTCTACCCCCATTAACCCTTCACCCCTCTCATCCTCTTCTTTTCAAATTTCCAGTTTTTCCTTCCTGAGAGTCTTCTTCTGTATCCATCTTGTGTATCCCATGCATCCTCTCCTGCCACCTCCCAACACCCAATGTTTGTCCAAGTCTCCCTCTATTTTATCCGTCAACCCTGCTGTTGGTGTTTCCTCCATTTTTTTCTACCGTTCCTTTTGTTCTGTTGGTCCTGATCTGTTCAGTGTTTCGCTCTTCCATGAGCCTTGACCTTGTATACAAAAAAAACATGTCGGTCATTTCCAGTGGTATAATTGATTGCATCTGTTCTGCAGTTTATCTATTCTACAAGGTTTAATTTCATTGGCTGTCATCCATGATGCCTCATTGGCGAAGAGTATCTGATTTCCACCGGCTTTCAATTCTTCATAACAAATATTGGCAACATAGGCCTTCCAGATCGAAAATTGTAGATATGATGTTATGAAGGGCATTGTCTTTCAGCAGATGTTAGATGAAAGTGATATTAAAAAGTATGTACCATTATATGTGCAGCTGCATTTCTCACAGGAATTTGGCTTCATTTCCCTGTAGGCATTACTGGAACGTCTCTGAAGCAGGCCAGCTGCCTGCCGGGCCTAGCCTTGTTTCAGGCCGCTGGCCGAGTGGGCCAGGACAAGTCCAGGCCGCGGCAGAAGGCCAAAGTCAAATCGGACTGCTCTTGTTCTCTGGTCTGTGCGTACATTGAATGTTTCTCACTCTTTGGCAATTGCAGTGTAGACACATGTATATTTTTGAACTTGTATTTTTATAAGATGCAGTTTTACACAGTTTATGCTTTGCTTGTTCAGCTAGAGAAATATATACGAGTATATATATACAGTCACATGAAAAAGTAAGTACACCCCATGTAAAGTTTTGACTTTTTCAACATATTTCAACATACAGCTATTTGATCTTCATTTCAACAATATTGATAGATAAAGGTGATATAATATAACAAATATCATGAAACATTTACATTTTGTAGTCCATTGTATAATTTAAATAAACATAAATGCAAATTTCGTATGTGGGAAAAAGTAAGTACACCCTTGGCTCTAATAGGTGGTATTGCCCCCTTTGGCAGAAACAACCTCAAGTAGGCGTTTCTTATAACTGTCTACCAGTCTCTGACATCGACTGGGAGAAATTTTTGCCCACTCCTCTGTGCAGAATTCTTTCAGCTGTGCGATGTTTGAGGGGTTTCTTGCATGCACAGCTCGTTTCAAATCCCTCAACAACATATCGATGGGATTTAGATCCGGGTTTGACTTGGCCATTCCAGAACCCTCCATTTCTTTCTTTTCAACCATTCCTTGGTGGAATTACTGGTATGTTTAGGGTCATTGTCATGTTGCAAGGTCCACCTTCGGTTGAGCTTCAACTTTCCGACAGATGGCCTCACATTATCCTCAAGCACCCTCTGGTACAATGAAGAATTCATAGTGGATTATATGATGGTGCGCTGCCCAGGCCCTGATGCAGCAAAGCTGCCCCAAACCATAATATTTCCACCACCATGCTTTACAGTTGGTATCAGGTTCTTGTGGTCAAATGCTGTCTTTGGTTTTCGCCAAACATGTCTTCTGGTACTGTGGCCAAATAGCTCTACCTTTGACTCATCTGTCCAGAGCACATTGTTCCAGAGGTGCTGGTCTTTGCCTCGGTGTTCATTGGCAAACTTTAGTCTTGCCCTGATGTTCTTTCTGGACAGCAAAGGTTTCCTCCTGGCACACCTCCCATGTAGATCAAATTTGTGCAGCCTCTTTCTCATGGTAGACTCATGCACTTTGACATCAACAGTGGCAAGAGCTACCTGTAGGTCCCGTGATGACATTCTGGGGTTCTTAGAGACTTCTTTCAGCATCTTGCGGTCTGCTCTCGGGCTGAACTTGCTGGGGCCGCCTGGCCTGAACAAGTTGGCAATTGTTTGGAATCTTCTCCACTTGTAGATGATCATCCGGACAGTCGAATGATTGATTTCAAATTGTTTGGAGATCTTTTTAAATCCCTTCCCAGACTCGTAGGCATCTATAACCTTCTTTCTGAAGGCCTCAGAGAGCTATTTTGATCTAGGCATGGTGACGCCGCACACTTCAACAACAAAGAGCAAACCAATTTAAATGTCTGAGGTTTAAATAAGGCAGGTTCCTCCAAGATCCTCTCTAACGATGTTTTAATCATTTGCACCTGAGCTGGTGCACCTGATTCTAATTTTATGTATTTGAAGTAGTGATAAATGTAGGGGTGTACTTACTTTTTCCACATGCGAAATTTGCATTTATCTTTATTTAAATTATACAATGGACTACAAAATGTAAATGTATCATGATATTTGTTATATTATATAACCTTTATCTGTCAATATTGCTGAAATGAAGATCAAATAGCTGTATGTTGAAATATGTTGAAAAAGTCAAAACTTTACATGGGGTGTACTTACTTTTTCACGTGACTGTATATATAAGTTCAAAACACACCTGGTCACAATTGTGCCGCACTGACCGGGTCCTCAGTCGAGGTCCTCAGCATCATCCCGTTTCGGTCCTTCAACCTCGATATGGTCAGCTAAGGTGGGCCAGCAGGGGCACAAACACATCCACATGCAGCAACTACACCTGTGTGCGTACATACCCCCACCCCCAGCCAGTGCGAACAACAACAACACCACCTCCACAACCAGAATCCACAGCACCAAACAAACATGGTGGAACACTCAAACACCCACCTTTATACGCTTCACCACTCACCAACAAAACACACCAGATCACACACACACACACACACACACACACACACACAACACCAACCAACCACCTACCCTTACAACATACACCACTCAACATACAAAAACACACACTCATGCAAAAATTAATTCATGCAAAAACACACACCCTCACACCCACTCACTCATATACACAAAATAAGAAATAATAATAGTAACAAAAAAACCAAAAAAAAAAAACACACACAACCAACCTACACCGTTTGACGTGCCTCCATAAACTTCCTCCATATCCAAAATGAGCCTTTCAAGGCAACCTGGGCCACCTTGTCACACATCCTCCTTCTTTCTGTCCCACACACTCCCAGCCTAGCAAGAAATGCAGAAAAGGAATTGCCAATATACCCTCTACACCCCACCTCAAATGGCTGACACGAAACCCGCCAACCCTTCTCCCGGCACTCTGCCTCCAGCTCACTGTACTTTCCTCTCTTCCTCTCATGCACCTCCTCCATGTTCTCTTCCGAAGGTACCGACAATTCCCCTAAGATGACCTGTCTTGTTGCACCTGACCAAATGACATTGTCAGGCCGCAACCTTGTCACACAGATCTCCCCTGGGAATACCAATTGTGGCTTTAGGTCTGCCACCACCTGCCAATCACAAGCATCTGACAGCCCTCTTGCTTTCCACCTCCTCCTCTTTCCACCTCTTACCACTTGGCCCTCTTTGACAAACCACACCTCTCCCCCATCAGTCTCCTTCTCCACTCTTCTTTCTCTCGACCTCAGCACCTCTTGTTGCACCATCTGCACCACCACTGCCAGCACCTGATCATGTCGCCACCTGTATTGTCCTGCTGCCAATGCTGCTGAACATGCACTCAGTGCATGCTGCACTGTTCCCACACCTCCACACAAATAACGTCTCTCCTCCTGCAACAACCTCCACAATCTCAAGTTTACTGGTGACGGAAGCACATCATACGTTGCCCGCAACAGGAAATTCAACAATATTGGCTCCATCCTCCAAATCTCTTGCCACTTCAATATCCTCATCCGCACACCTTCCCACTTAGTCCAAGCACGTTGCTGTGCCTGACCGACTGCTTTCACATATCTCCCCTCCTCTTTCTTTCTTCTCACCTCCATCTCAACCATCTTCTGCCTCTCTTTCACACATGCCTTTCCCCATCGCTCATGCTTCATCCACCCCAAGCCATGCTTCCCATGCTGTACCATCCCCATGACCTCCTCCTGTTGCAACCTCTCCTCCATCTCGTCCACCTCTGCTCTTGCAATCCACTTCCGACTTCCTTTCTTCTCTGGGAGAGCATTCTTTATCACTGCATCACTTGAATCCCGCAACATCATGAATTGCCGCACCCTCACCACCTTAAACTCCTCGGTTAATGATGTCAATTGAAAAAAACCACACACAACCTCTTTCCACTTGGCCCTCTTTGACAAACCATACATATACATACATATATGCATATATACACAAACATATACTGGCTTATACAACACAACATATATAACACACAAAATTAAATAATGACGAAGCAGCATTTAATTAACAATCTCGGGAGATGACTATCTCGTGATATGTGCTGGACAGACTGACAAGCATATTATTATAACTAGCAACGGTACCTGCCCTACGGGTGGGGTTTCAATTGGGAGGCCCAAATGAAAAGGCAAAATATCACAAATTGAAGGCTTTTTTATTTTCAACGATTCATATAAACATCCGTTGAATCATATCACACGCAAATCATCAAAATCTAAACAGTACATGGCGCCCATTTTGAAAAAAGATTTAATTCTGCAAAACGGAAGCGGCCGCTACACGTCTTTCTCAGTTGCACGTTTATGTGTGAAGAGTGCGCGCCAAATCTGTAACACGGAAGCGGCCGCTACACCTGTTTCTCAGTCGCTTTGCATACGCTGCCATGTTACTTCGGAGCCGCACGTTTATATGGGAAGAGTTCCTCAGGAGTCGATCTACTCTCTCCTGGTATGTAGAATAAACAGTATTTGTAGAATTTCAACAAAAGCCACATCACTGTTCATATCGGTAAATATTATTCCATCATGTTTGGAAAAACTGGAAAAATAATATAGCCTATTTTACTCCAGGGGGTCCCAGAATTACCCATCCAAAATATCGTTGCGATCGGTTCAGCCGTTTTTGCGGTACCTTCGAACAGACAGACGGACATTTGGTGAATTATAGTAAGATGTATGTATGTAGATATACAGTAACACATTTATATATACATATACTGGTACTGTATTTATATATTCTGTGATGTGCCTGACAGGGAGTAACATGTGGAGAATTCCTGGCCTATCAAATGAAAGCCACTTCCCTGAGCCTATCTCCAATCTCGGCCTGAATCTCTCAACTTTTCGAGTCGATGCTGCTCTCTACATTGACTCGTGGAAGCTCCTCCTGCTCCTCGATGGAGAGTTGTTGTGGAGGTGATTCTTTAAGCAAACAATTAAATTACTTGTGGAAAAACTAAGAACTAGGATAAAAGTTATTTTAGTGCAAGGTGAAATGGCATTGGGATTTGAGGATTTGGAGAAGGCCTATGCCAATGTCCCAAGAGAAATGGTGAAGGGAACACTGAGGTGGATGGGAGTGCCAGAGGCAGAAGTTAGGTTGGTGGAAGGGATGTACAAGGGAATGGAGGGAAGAGTTTTATTTGGTGCTCGGATGTCGGATGAGTTCAATGTGAACATCGGTTTGTAGCAGGGAAGTGCTCTCAGCCCACTCCTGTTTATCATGGTGATGGAGCTGGTAAGCAGGAAGGTAAACATGAAAGATTTTATGGGGAGGATATTGTATGCGGATGATCAGGTTTTTGTGGTGGAGTGGGCGGGAGATGCAGGAAGTACTGGCGAGTGGAAGGAGGCATTTGCGAAATTTGGGCTGAAAATGAGCATGGAGAAGACAGAGGTGATGTGCGTTTGGGCAGCACAGAAAATAAATGAATAAATAAATGGATGTTGAGGCAAATCCCACGAATTTCAACGATAATCCACGGAGATCGATGAAAGTCATGCAAATGGCGAGACAAATCCCATGAATGTCGATGAAATCCAGGAAATGGCGAGGCCAATCCCGCGAATATTGATGAAAATCCGTGAATGAATACCGTGCCAGTTTCAACGGGGAAAAGGGAGACAGCTAATTGCACTAATAGATACTGTGGAGTGTTTTCATTCTGTACAGTAACTCATGGGGATGATGTGTTAGGCAGCTCGTGGAACATTCCGCGAAGTTCTCGATTATAGTGTGGCTAAAATTTGTGTCCGCGAAAGCCATGAAAACGCAAAGCACACAGCAGTTGAATGTAGAATCAGGTCATGCTCACGGCTTGTATGAGATGTTTTTTGCACATGTCCAGCTGCTTTATGCATTGCTGGTGAAAAATGGGTTTATACGAGTAAATACCATATATCAGGCTCGCTGCTCGTGATTTTTTTTTTTGCGCCCCTGAAAAACCGCGAATTTTTGGAACACAGCCGCGAATAGGAAAAAAAAAACTGCGATTTCGCGGAACATGGCCGCGAATAGAAACTTCCGTTGTCAGAATCCGCTACACCGGAAATACTGTTGGAGTGGAACGAACCACCAAACAACCAACCTCACAAACGACACCACTTGACCTGCCTCCATAAACTTCCTCCAATTCCAGATCGACCCTTTCACCGCTACTTGAATCACTTTCTCACACATTCTGTCTTACCCTCCCACATACCCCAAGTAGAGCCAGAAATGAATAAAATGAGTTATCAATCCCAACCTTAATTGACTGACAAGATAAATGCCAACGTTTTTCCCTAAACTCACTCCATCTTAAGCTCACTCTACATTCCTCTTTTACTCTTTCTGCTCAATGTTCTACTAAAAAGTCACTGATAACCTCCATCCTCCAATACAACCTGCCTTGTTGCAATCGACCAGATGACAATGTCATGGTGGAACCTAGTTACACAAATCTCTTCTGGGAATAGCAAAAGCCACTTTAAATCTGCCAACACTTGCCAATCATGATGATTTGCCAAACCTCTCCTCTCAATCCTCTGAATACAAAATCATCATGTCCCGTGCTCTATGCAAAGCATTGGCTCTGCCAAAATAGATTCTTGGTTCGAGTTTCAATTCCGGATGGGTCTCCACTCTAACACCGGAAGTGATGGCAGGAAATTATAATTGGTTCTAGAGGCTGGTGATAGCGCTGATACTCTTCACAGACTCCGTTGGATCTTTGAAGACAACCAACTAAAGCTGGTAGGGCAAACCGGACACCCAGTTTACAATCCATCCGAGGGACGGCACATACATTGATTTATTGCCCTGCCTGTTAAACACCAGGATGACATTTATAGCTGGGCAGAGATTTCAACCCAGGCTAGAAAACTCAGAGGTGAGAGTGCGTACCTCTCGGCCTTCCTGCCAGACACATATACATGTATACGTATATACACTACATGACCAAAAGTATGTGGACACCCGAACATCACACATCTCATTCCAAAATCATGGGCATTAATTTGGAGTTGGTCCCCCATTTGCTGCTATAATAGCCTCCACTCTTCTGGGAAGGCTTTCCACTAGATGTTGGAACATTGCTGAGGAGATTTGCTTCCATTCAGCCACAAGAGCATTAGTGAGGTCGGGCACTGATTTTGGGAAATTAGGCCTGGCTCACAGTCGGCGTTCCGATTCATCCCAAAGGTGTTCGATGGGGTTGAGGTCAGGGCTCTGTGCAGGCCAGTCAAGTTCTTCCACACCTATCTCGACAAACCATTTCTGTATGGACTTCGCTTTGTGCACGGTGGTATTGTCATGCTGAAACAGGAAAGGGCCTTCCACAAACTGTTGCCACAAATTGGAAGCACACAATCGTCTAGAATGTCATTGTATGCTGTAGCGTTAAGATTTCCCTTAGCTGGAACTAAGGGGCCCAGCCCAAACCATGAAAAACAGCCCCAGACCATTATTCCTCTTCCAAAAAACTTTACAGTTGGCACTATGCATTCTCCTGGCATCCGCCAAACCCAGATTCGTCCGTCCGACTGCCAGATGGTGAGACGTGATTCATCACTCCCGAGAACGCATTTCCACTTCACCATAGTCCAATGGTCGCGAGCTTTACACCACTCCAGCCGACGCTCTGCATTGCGCAAGGTGATCTTAGGCTTGTGTACGGCTGCCCAGCCATCGAAACCCATTTCATGAAGTTCCCGACGAACAGTTGTTGTGCTGACGTTGCTTACAGAGGTAGTTTGGAACTTGGTAGTGAGTTTTGCAACCGAGGACAGACGATTTTTTGCGCTATGCTCTTCAGCACTTGGCGGTCCCGTTCTGTGGACTTGTGTGGCCTACCACTTCACGGCTGAGCTGTTGTTGCTCCTAGACATTTCCACTTCACAATAACAGCACTTACAGTTGACCGGGGTAGCTCTAGCAGGGCAGAAATTTGACAAACTGACTTGTTGGAAAGGTGGCATCCTATGACGGTGCCACATTGAAAGTCGCTGAGCTCTTCAGTATGGCCCATTCCACTGCCAATGTTTGTCTATGGAGATTGCATGGCTGTGTGCTTGATTATATATAACTGTCAGCAAAGGCTGTGGCTGAAATAAAGGAATCGACTAATTAGAGGGGGTGTCTGCATACTTTTCGTGATGTAGTGTATCTTTGAATCTTTAAAAAAATTCGCCCTCAACATGGCTGAAAGCCACTAATTTGCCTTGGTCTATAAAGAAAAAAAGAACTAAAAATGGCAAAGCCTTCACGTAGTCTTGAACCAAGGAAACATATTCACAGGATTACTCACTGTGTAGGAATGGGTAACTAGGCCAGGCAGAAAAACAAATTTCCTTCCCCCATTAATAGGTGTCATAAAGAAGTAAACATTGTTTAGATGATGAATTCATCTATCTCGCATCATCACACAACTTCCTGCCACTGGTGGGCACACTGAAGGGCTCTGCCATTAGCCTCTGCCGGATCCTTTGACGAACATGCCGCATCTCATTAGACGTTCCATAGTTTGGGGTCCAACAATGCACTCCCAGTTGGCATCATCTTTCCTGTATCCCCATCCCAGCATATCTGCTTTACACCTTCCAACTCCGGCACATCGTCTATTCAGGCTGTGCCAGGTTGTCCGTTATTGATCGACACCTGATGGAAGTTTCTCTGTTGGCTCAAGGTTTGTTAGCTCATCCAATGAGGGCAGCTACAATCTTTCATCCCAAAGGTTCAGCCTCATTGAGCTTGAATTGCCGTCAAGTGAATGGACTGATGATAGGAACTCCTGGGGTAATGCTGTGGAGGGATCGCTGGATGGCAATGAACAAGGTGTCGCTCATCCTCTGATTGTCTAAGGTGTTCTACCTGGCTTGCTGCCGCCCTCTTAATATAATATTTCATTTACTTTTTATTTACCTGTCATTGCAGGTATTATTGTTTTAATTTATCTGTCTCTCATTATTTGAGTCCATTCATTATGTCAGTCAGCATCAACATAAGTTGACAATAAATATCAAGCATATGAATGATAGAAAAAAACAACTTGTGAGTTTTGTCAGAAGATAATACACTTGGAGTTAAGCGTTGTATGCTAACCTGTGTTTGTGTATTTATTTCAGGTTGTCCGTCCGTCCGTGATAGGTTTTTCGTTACCACGATAACTTGAGAACGGCTGAAGGGATCTTAGTCAAACTTGGTGCAGGTATAGGTAAAGGTAAAGATGAACTGATCAGATTTTGGGGTCACGAGGTCAAATGCAAAAGGTCAGAGGTCATGTTCGGTTAAAAATCCTGTTACCACGATAACTTGTGAACCAGTGATGGGATTCTGACCAAATTTGGTACAATTTATGTAGAATGATTTAAAGATGAACTGATTGGATTCTGGGGTCAATAGGTCAAAGGTCAAAGTCTGTAATATGTCTATGACTTGAGAACGGCTGAAGTAATCTAATTCAAACTTGGTACAAGTATGTACAATGATGTAAATATTAACGCATTAGACTTTGGGGTCAAAGGTCAAAGTCTGTAATATGTCTATCACTTGAGAACGGCTGAATTGATCTAATTCAAACTTGGTACAGGTAAGTATAATGTTGTAAATATTAACTCATTAGAATTTGGGGTCAAAGGTCAAAGGTCAAAGTTTGTCAGAGGTCTATAACTTGAGAACAGCTGAAGTGATCTAATTCAAACTTGGTACAGGTATGTATAATGATGTAAAGATTAACTGATTATAATTTGGGGCCAAGATGACAAAGGTCAAAGTCTGTAATAGGTCGATAACCTGAGAACGGCTGAAGTGATCTAATTCAAACTTGGTACAGGTATGTATAATGATGTAAAGATTAACTGATTAGACGTTGGCATCAAAGGTCAAAGTCTGTAATATGTCTATAACTTGATAATGGCTGAAGTGATCTAATTCAAACTTGGAACAGATATGTATAATGATGTAAAGATGAACTGATTAGATTTTGGCATCAAGATGTCAAAGGTCAAAGTCTGTAATTGGTCTATAATTTGAGAACGGCTAAAGGGATCTAATTCAAACTTGGTACAGATACGTATAATGATGTAAAGATTAACTGATTAGATTTTGGGGTCCCGAGGTCAAAGACCAAAGGTCAGAGGTCATGTCAGGTAAAATGTGATACTTTGTGAACAGCTGAAGGGATTTAAATTAAAACTTGGTACAAGTATGTATAATGATGTAAACATGAACTGATTAAATTTTGGGGTCAAGAGGTCAAAGGCCAGAGGTCATGTCAGGTAAAAATGTGCTAACTTGGGCACAGCTGAATGGATTTAAATCAAACTTGGTACAAGTATTATAGTGATGTAATAATGTGGGCGAAGGCATATTGGTCGACATCGTGACGTCGAAGGGTGTTGTTCTATTTTTAACTTTGTTTTGGGTTCTTTGCAGTTTTCATCACAAAAAGCTATGACGTTGTAAAAACAAGACCGATAGTCTAACAACAGCGTAGCTCGGCTTGTTTGATGTGTTAATTGAAGAGGATAGTAAGACCTGGGTGGAGATACCAGTCAGCAAATAATGTAAGTATAAAATTGTTTTGACTTCAGGCATGGACAGCCAGTTCGTGAATGACTTGGGTAAAAAAATGGCAAATGTTGAACAAATAAATTCCACATTCCTGTGCCACCTTCAGTCGAACATCAGGCATTGACAGCAGGTTCGTGAATGACTTGGACAAAAAACGTGCCCAGTCTGAATTTTGCTATATCCAGTCAATGGCGAAACTGCAAATAAGGAATCTGCGAATGTCACGGATGGAAGCAATTACATTTCCTCATTCTGCTTTCAATATCTCTGTATTTTCATTCCAAACAACATCATTCACCATTCCAATCACAAATTAATACTATAGTGTTAATATATCAAAATATAATGGTAAATCACGGTTGTATTGATATATTATGAAACCAGCAAACTGTCGTCATCTGTTCACTTCCGGATTCGGGAGCAAGGTCCATGTCGATCGCATTTCAAAATCATAATTGTATTGAGGAATTTCTGAAACCTCCTCCCTACCTTACAACACCCACTGGGACCCCAAAACAATCCACAGAAGGTTATTACATTTCCTGAGAGTAAAATATGCAACTAATGGTTACCAAACCCTGTCCCCCTGTCATGTGACCAGATTCTCAGTTCTGATTGGTGGATGTTTGTGGGGACATATAGACAGACAAACGCTGTTCTCGACGGCATTGCCCTTACGGGCTAAAGTACGCCACTTAATCCCACATATGTTTTGAAGGCTTTATAAGGTTTGGAATAGTTTTGGTCTCGAATCTCTACACTGACGTAATAACACAGATTTGTACACGTTTTCACCATGTTATAATCGCCTTGTGTGGCCATTATGAAACCTAAATTCACCGATGATAAGCTTTTCCTTCTACCTTCACCAGGTACAACATGCAACAAGAACGCATGGATCTAAATGCTCCGGAGAAAATCCAAGATCTTTTCCCACAATTGCCAGGGAATATTGATGCAGCGTTTGAGCAAGGAGGTATGTTTCGTCTTCTAACTGGATAAAGCTCAATTTTAGATACAAAAAGGTTTATTTTCACACTTTTTCTCCCATCTTCTTGCAGGTTACCTCTACTTTGTGAAAGGTGTCCGTTATTGGGTGTTTGAAGGACAAGTTCTAATGCATGAAGGTTTCTTCATGAGTGATTGGCTTGGCTGTGACAAGTAACCCAATATTACCAGAAGATTATCATTTGGCATTATTTCCTGTTTCCCACACTGATACCCCACCTCGGAAGCCGGCATCGGATTCAATGCCGGAATATGTCCGCTCAAAAACATTTGGAGCAATCTTTATTGCAGAATGTCATTTATACGTCAGTGACTTTCTGCCAATAAATTGGTTTCCTTCATGAGATATTCAATGAGGAGGGGTGTTTAGAAAATGCTCAAAGTGGATGTTATTGGAAGAATAAAGAGAAGAAGAATAAGAAGAAGAAGAAGAAGAGGCAGAAAAAGAAAAAAGTTTTTGCCAGATACATGACTGTCTTTTGTTGTTGCAAGAAAGTTAGGATACGTTAGTTGTAGGAAGGAATACGAGATTCCCACCAAGAATGTAACACAGGCCCCGAGTAACCCACACCACCAGAAATTTGGGATTGACTATTGGTCACAGCAGCAGTACGGTTTCATCCATTGACATGAGAGGTTGCATTACTGTACTGTACTATGAATATACAAACATTCGTGCACATTTTCCCAGGAGATATTTTGTAATACGGGTTTGAAATGTGATTTGTTTTTACAATTGAGAAACAAAGAGCCACGGTGAAGTTTCGCATCTCAAATAAGCTTCAAAGGAACAAATATAGACAATAGTTTCCATTCATTCTTTACAACAGTTTTCCATTCATTTCCAATGTTCATTTCCATTGGGTGGATGACAGCTACTTCTGCCTTCCACCCAATTTCCAAATATTATTCCTCCAAAGCCTAATCATTTACACCATGTATACACATTGATTCCCAAACTCTCTCAGCTTATAGATAACTTTCTCAATCAGGAATGGATATATGGACAGCAACCTACCAATCAACACGAATCATGGGCCAATTAAGACTGTGTGTATGTTTAGAACTTGTGATTTTTGGTGATATTCAGAAATATAACATATGGAGAGTTTTAAAGGTATGTTAAGATTAATTAGAAACAATAGATAAGATTTATAGATAAAAATAAAACGATTCTTAACAAAGATGGGATCCAAATATCAAACCTGCCAAGGTCCTATTTTCCTCAAACTCAAAGGAAGTAACCACCTGTATGTGTTGAATAAAAATATACATTATAAACCGAGTCGGAATGCTTTTTCTTGCACTAGTTCACCACCATGGAAGATTGTGTCATTTGATAGGGCACCCTTTCGTTATGGGCACCCGCACAAAGGGAGTGTAAAAACCTAGCTATGCGTGCACTATTTGGGTTGGTTTATTTCACATTCCTACCTGAGCATGTAGCCAACGATGCTAAAATCCGAGGTTAAAATCTCATTTACACTTATAATAAATAAGGTGTGCTTTCACACACCTTTCTGGCCCTTATTGAAATTCATGCAGCGGAGTGCAACGAAGAGCACGAGTAATCGCTCCAAGAAAGTGGAACGTGAGATTTTATTCCAATGGAAATGGAGCAATGAAGTAGAAATGAGTCCGTGTTTAATGGTGGGATGGTGGAAGGCAATGCTAATTGTGCTAAATGTAGTACATTTGTATGGAGTTCAATGGTAAGCAAATTAGGTGTTAATGAGATCTATCATTATAAAATTCAGCAATTCGCTGTATGCATTTGAATATTCACTGCATGCATACTTCAGAACAGTCCATATATATATATATATATATACTGTATATATATATATATACATATATACAGTCGTGCCAAAAATATTGGCACCCTTGCACTTTTTTCAAATAACTCACAACCTTCTCAAAAATAAATTGAAATCGAAAAAAGTATTTGGTCTCCACAATTCTTTATTTCACTGTTAATATTACAGAACCTTTGTTTTTTATTCAGAACTTAATTTATCCTTTTAAATCAGAAAAAAATGGCATTGACAAAATCATTGACACCCCAGACTTAATATTAATGGCAGCATCCACAGCCTTTGAAAGAAATAACTGCAGTCAAGCGCTTCCTATAGCCATGAATGAGCTTCCTACCTTGCTCTACTGGCAGTTTGGCCCACTCTTCTTGTACAATCTGCTCCAGTTCTCCCAGATTTGAAGGGTGCCTTCTCCCAACTGCTGTTTTCAGATCTCCCCACAGGTGTTCAATGAGATTTAGATCTGGACTCATTGTTCCCCACTTCAGAACAGTCCAGAGTTTTGTCTTGAACCATTCCTGGGTGATTTTTGAAGTGTGTGTGGGGTCACTGTCCTGCTGCGAGACCCATGACCTTCGACGGAGACACAGCTTTCTGACACTGGGTTGAACATTGCGCTCCAGAATGCCTTGGTAATCTCCTGATTTCATGATGCCATGCACACATTCAAGGCACCCAGTTCCAGAGGCAGCACAGCAACCCCAAAACATCACTAAACCACCTCCATGTTTTAATGTAGGGAAGGTGTTCTTTTCTTTGAAGACTTCATTTTGTTTTCTGTAAACATAGAGATGATGTGCTTTATCAAAAAGCTCTAATTTGGTCTTATCTGTCCACAGGATTTTTTCCCAGAAGGATTTTGGCTTGTTCAGGTGTGTTATCGCAAACTCCAGTCGGGCTTTCTTTGCAGTGGGATCCTCCTCAGTCTTCTACCATCAAACCCTCTCTCATTGAGTTGGCGACGGATGGTGTGAGTTGAAACTGTCATACCTTGTGTCTGAAGATCAGCTTGAATCTGTTTGGCAGTTGATCGAGGTGCTTTCTCCACCATTTGAACAATCCTTCGCTGCAATCTTTGATCAAGTTTTCTCTTGCGACCACGTCCAGGAAGGTTGGCTACAGTGCCATGGGCCTTAATTTCCTGATAACATTGCGTACAGTGGAGACAGGAACATCAAGGTCTCTGGAGATGGACTTGTAGCCTTGAGATTGTTCAGGCTTGGCTACAATCTTGTGTTTGGCCTCCTCAGACAATACTCTGGTTTTCTTTTTCTTTCTCCATGCTCATTGCGGTACACACAGTGATACAAATCAACAGAATGACACTTTTTCTCTATGCAACCTGGTTGAATGAGTGATTTTTATTTTGCAGGCACCTGCAACTCACCACAGGTGAATTCAATTCAAAAGTAAAGAAGAATCACCTGCTTGAAATCATATCCATCTCCAATCACCTCCTTGAAATCTTATTATTTCTAACAACTCCTAAAAGGTGCCAATAATATTGTCTGGGCCATTTTAGGATTTCTGTGTGGAATAAGCTAAGATTTAGTAATTATTTCAGCTTTTTTTGTTTTGTTCCACTGCAAACCAAAGAAATACAGGTCGCACAAGATCTGTCAGCAACCCTCTTATGGTTAAACGGCCAAAATCAAGACTCTCTAATCACCTTCATTCTTTCATTCCTCTTTTCTCCCGCCTCTGGAACAAATTCCCTCAGTCTCTTCAATCCCACTCCTCCCTGCATGCCTTTAAAACAGCTGTCCTAGTCAGGTTCACTATGTTTTTTCGTTCAAAATTTTGGTAGATTAGCAAAACTATACATTTTTGGAATATTCAGAGCATGAGGAATCCAAAAATTAATGTTTACATTTGCGTAGACACCTTTGCGAAAATGACACTCAGGACGGTGATGAAGATCTGTAAAAGCATATTCCTGAACGGTATAGACCTC
This sequence comes from Myxine glutinosa, assembly GCF_964187855.1. Lineage (NCBI taxonomy): Eukaryota > Metazoa > Chordata > Myxini > Myxiniformes > Myxinidae > Myxine > Myxine glutinosa. The sequence goes on from NC_136269.1 coordinate 93,858,902, forward strand.
GTAGATCCTGTGTATAGGACTTATAGTTCAATCTGATACTACCTATAACTTCCTATAACAACCTATAACTTCAAAGGACTTGCAATATCATGTATTATGTAATACAGTTATATCACAAATATAAAGACAATGGTTTTCAATTACCTTTGTTTGTTGCTTTTCTATAATCCTGAGCACTATTTTGAGGCCTTTATTGGATTCATTGATCCAGAAAACATAGGATTAGCATATTTAATTAAGTCTCTAGGTTGACTAGAAGCCGAGATCGCGCAAAATATGTATTTTATGGCGGCCATTTTCAAAATCCAAAATGGCGGCCATGCAGGTGTCTGTGCAAATGCCAACATTGATTTTCAGATTCTCCATGCTCTGAAGATTCCAAAAATGTACAGGTTTGCTAATCCCAAAATTTTGAAAGAAATTATATTTGTTAACATAGTGAACCTGACTATCTTCATCACTGTCCTGAGTGTCATTTTCGCAAAGGTGTCTACGCAAATATAAACATTAATTTTTGGATTCCTCATGCTCTGAATATTCCAAAAATGTATAGTTTTGCTAATCTACCAAAATTTTGAACGAAATTATATTTGTTAACATAGTGAACCTGACTATCCACCACCATCTCTTATCTTCCCCCATCGAAAACCGTGATCTTTTCTACCCCCGTTAATTCACCGAAGATCACTTTTCTGAAATACCGACTTCTTTCCTGGAAGTCCTAGCGGGATCCATGTGTTTTTTTTTTTTACCTCTCCCACCCCCACCCCTTCCCACGCCTCCTCCCCCCAAGCCCTCTCCCTCCCACAGATTTCCCTATGTCCCTGTTCTCAAATGTTGTACTTGTGTGCTTCCCCCTCTCTCCCCATATTGTCTCCTGCTCCCTTTATTTTGTCTTATGTGTCTGTTTGTTTGTTTTTGTCATTAATGTTAGCTCTTACATGAGCCTCGATCTTGAATACAAAAAAAAAAATAATGAGTCAGGTCATGGGTATGAAAGAAACCAAACTCTCACCCCTCCACCTCTCCCTTGCGAGGGTAAGGAGACCATTTACAATTTTTACCCGTACAAGTAGCATTGTGCAAGTGGTTTTACCACTGACCTCGGCTGGAGAGTGGGGGTATTGAGGGTGGGAAAACGACAACAGACATGACAGAGTACAAGTGATTCAAACTGCCACCATATTCCACACCCAGAGAAAGTGGGTATTACTAGTTATAAAAAGGGAAATACAAACATGCTTTAATTGCTGCTTATCCAGAACATCTCCATACACACTATTTGTTGCTCAGTTTTCTCTGAGTTCCCAGATGTGCATTTTCATCGAAATTAGAACTTGCGACTTCAAAGCTGGAGTTTAAATTCCTGTTTTATTATTGACCAACATATATTTCTGGATAATGATCAAATGTTTTACCCGAGTGCTGTGTTTAAAGTCTGATGCCAAATTGAAAAAATTCATTTGCCAAACATTTGACATATGTCACCCTTATATGACTTTCATTTTCAAATTGCAAAAAACCATGCATGGCAAAACTTTCAGCAAAATTGAGATCCTAAGTTGATGGAGGAGTCTTTGAGAAGAAGTTCCAAGACCTTTTGAGAATGCTTGATGCCTCTACGTTTTAGAGTGCTCGTCAAAATTGTGAAGCATTAATGCAGAAATCAACAAACGTGATGCCAATCAAACTTTTAATAACAAAATGTCTTGAGCAACATGCTGTTAATCATTAGTAAGAATTTACCTCGATAACATTTCATGTAACTTTCATTGCACCAAAATTAAATGGGGCAATATCATTCATCATTGAAAAAATAGAACTATTCACTAAGTGGTGTAAAATATATCATATTGTGCACTTCTGAGAAATTGGTTTGAAAATTGAATATCTAGATTTTAATTTTTTTTATTTGACTTTTGTACAGCAGGTCAGCTCATTTGGCGACGCATTCGCCACTGAGCTTTTGCTTTCTATAATTGAATCCCATGGGGGATTGGTTTTATATCTAATTTGCTATGATTGTAATGTCGTGCATACCAAACAAGATGGATTAGAAAATCATCCTAGTACATTTCAGTCCTTAGAAGGGATATTAAGTTGGCAGTGTAGCTAACATTCATGTGCAGACACTAACACTCTCTGCGTATCCTTCCATATAGATATCAGGTGTTGCAACACTGACATAATTACAACTGGCCTGCATTAGTTAAGAAAAATGCCTCATTTGAATAGTTTTTGACCAATTAACTCATTGTAACCTTCGAGGATCCAGAAAGCGACCCAGAAAGCCAAATGACAAAGAAATACAATTCTAAGTTGGATACAAGAATGAAGGGTGGCTTTTTTTGTGCAAATCGTCGTATATCATTTTCAAAAGCAGGATGGATTCGGCCATGCCTTCATGATCTCCAAGCGATTTTTACATTTTCTTTCAAGTCTCACAATAATATGGAATGTCAAAAAACAGGATTATTAGATCAGATTATTATCTTCAGATTTGCTTCACTTCGTTTTGTTTATGATGATTCAGTCTTTGTTGTGTCGTACTTGGAACATTGTTCGTGAATTAGTATATCTCAAATATTCACAAATCATGTTTTTTAGATTTTTTCTGCAAAAGTCTTCCAAAGGTTTTTATATCCGAGTGATGAAACCATTAAATTTGATTGAGATTCAAGTTTAGGCATTTTCTTTTTAATAAAATAATTTCCGTTATTTTTTTTACGCTCGGTGGGATTGCCATATTTAATAAACATTCCGCCTCTGATAACGAATGACCGGTAGATGTAGCATGAAGAGGTGACTTGAGAGAAAATTATTGTGTTTAAAGTGTCAGTCCCTTTATAAAGGTATTGCGGAATTTTTTAAAACAGCGTTATGAAGCTATGCATTATTCTGATAACAACTGCAGTTTTAAGGTCACACGTTCAAATGACATACACTTTGAAGGATAACTACACATTTTATATTTGCTATTTAAACTTTAACTGAAAATTTAAATTGAAAAAGTAAAAAAAGAAGCAGGTAACTTGTGGGTTAGTACAGAGTTCTATCAAACCATTCAATCACTCATCCATCACTGCAGCTCATATATGCAAATTCATTACCAGTAATAAAGTTCTCATTTGTTGGGAGAATGCAACGTTGTGTGACAGACGGTCAAGCGCAATCAGGCCAGTATGAGGTTCAACTCTAGCAACCTAGCCAGTCCTTCTTGATGTCACCAACTTTATCCACCTTCACATGTTTGTCCTCCAGCCGCAGGTAATACCAGCGTTTGAAGAAGTAGCTATGTCCTGTTAATGACAAGCAAATCACAATATCAGTGCAAGTGTCATCAGGATGAAACATCAATCATTTCTGTTTCTGCAGTTCCATAATTTGTGTTTGGGGAGTATCTGGTGTGCTGGTGCTTTAATTGCTTACTTACGTGTTTGGCAATGGTGTATTCGTTTAGCCTCAAATGGTATGCATGCCAGAGTGGTACGAGAACAATCTAGCATCACTAAATGCACCACCATTTGAGGTGGTTAATAACCTACAGGAGGTTATTCAGCCAGATTCTCAAAGGATACATTGTTTCCACGAGGCAACTCGACTGTTCTGTGCCAGACTAAAGTCATGCTTATTGTATGTTTACACTAATACATCTGTACCACTTACACCCTGTAGTCAAGTAGTCCACATAACACAAAACATACTTCTCTTAAGGCGTGTTGCAGTGTTCAAAATGCTATGATGCTTCAACTTAAGTTGCAATGCGAATCTTTGCCATGACAGCAGATACTTTTGCCACTGGATTAGCCTCATTCGGACACCCAGAAAAAAAGAGATCACAAGCAATATGGGAAAAGATTCCTCAGAGACTTGGTTCAGAGAAAAGGAAAAGAGAAGAACATCAGTGTGTGCCTGACACTAATTGTTTGTTCATGTTGTAACTCTAATAAAACTTTTCCCCCATAAATCTCAGTTGTGTTTTTGCTGCATTCCAAAGTGCATTCCATGTGGCTCAAGACAGATGCAGTATTCTGCTTAGGAGTATTCTGACTTCTTATATCACCTTTATCTGCCCTGACCTCCACGCGATAAATCAATTTTCTGTTTTATTTCCAGTTATTCATATTCCTTTCATTTCCTTTCCATATTCACGAATATTGCCATATTCATGTCATTCCTTTCCTTCACCTTCATTTATTACCTCTGCCACCGAAGGTGGATGGAGGTTATGTTTTCATCCCTGTCTGTTTGTCTGGCTGTCTGAGAACAGGATAGCTCAAAAAGTTGTGGACGAATTCGGACGAAATTTGGTTGAGAGGTTGAGTATGTGACAAGGACGAATTGATTAGATTTTGGTGAAGATCCGGATCTGATAATTTTTTAAGTGATTCTTCACCATTGAGTGATGGAGCTAATATATAACACGATATCTCAAAACGTTATGGATGGGCTATGACAAAACGAGGTGGATGAGTTGGTTAGGTGACGAGAACAAGCCGATTCGATTTTGTTAAGGTCAATATCCAGATTTGGCCCATCAGTGGGATACAAAACATAAACTAATCTGCCTTGCGAAGGTATGCGCTCTATTGAGTGCCCTTCTAGTATTTATTGAGTTTTGTCTTCTCCGATCAGTTAATATCGAATATGAATTTTGATAGCTCACTCTGCCCTTATAGCCTTGGTGGTATGTGTACTCACCTCTGTCTAGCCTGGATTAGAATCTCCGTCCAGCTCAAAACACATCCTGGTGTTTCGCAGGCACGGTGTCATCATTGTGTGTGTCGTACCTCGGATGGATGTAAAAATGTGCTGTCTGATGGTATTAGTGTTATCCCACAGTGTCCTTCAGGAAGAGTAGGTGAGCTATCTCTGGCAAATTAAATTACATTTTCGGATATCCTGTGACGAAGTTGAGTGACTAGGCCTGTTACTTTCACATTGCAGACATGTTGGTGGTCTCTCTGTATACTACCATCTCCTCTTTGACTTCTGCCTTCTCTTGACTCTGTCCATCCCAGGTTTTTGCAGGGCGCTCACAGTCTGCCAGTAATCCTCTTGTTAATGTCTCAAAATCCAGGCCCATTTCCACTCATTTGTTTCTCTTTTCTCTCACGTGTGGAATCAACTTCCCCAATCTGTTTTGTCCCATTCTTCCCTCCAGGGCTTAGAGACAGCTATTCACCACTACCTCCATCCATATTTATAATATCTTCTACCCCAACTTACCCCATTAACAAGCCCTCCCTTTTCCCAGGTTATTGTGATTTCCGCCTCTCCCTCACCTCTTTTCATTTGTTAATTTTCAGTTGGTTTGATCCTTTACTGTTTCATCCCCACTTTCCCTCTTCCTCTTATTGCTGTGTTTCATTCATCTTGTGTGCAGCTGGTTCACCCCAATGAGTCGTTCTCCCGCTCCGCTTGATCTCACTCTCACTTCTACTCTGCTGTTAGTTTTCCCCCTTTCAATTCTGTTCCCTTCCATTCTGATCTAGCTCTTCCACGATCCTTGATAATGATCCTTGATAATGTGTTATCTTCCTCGATCCTTGATAATGTTTTCCAAAAAAAATCCTTTGGAAAATATTTAGCAATGTGATACAAATCAACACTCAGAAATGACATGTTTTATGTTACATCCTTTAATAACTTTTTGAAGAATTTCTGTTTTAGTGATCAAAAAATTGAGGATTAAATGTTTTTTAAAAAAATTAAAAACAAATTAAAGAAAAAAGTTACAATAGCTATGAAGATGATTTTTATGCTTTTCCTTTAATTTACCTTCTCCACGGAACTGAAATGCTGCGTCAAGGTCCTCATGTACACCGCTCCAATTATCAGCAATCATTTTCGGATAACCAGGATCCATTTTCTGCCTGCGTTCATTGTACCTGGATTTAAAAGAAAATAAAAGAAAGGGGTACATGTATGCTTGGTAAAATCGTTTGGTCGATTCCACTACCGGAAATTGAACCTCAAACTACTCCACTCATAGGCAAACATTAACATTGATTTCAACAATGCAGTTATGACAGTAATTACCTCCAATATTTATTTTTATAAAAGATGTATGTCTTTTTGTTCTTCTTCCAGTTGAAAGCTGCATCTACACGTTCAATGTTTTGTGGCAGAGACAAAGCTGTAAGGCTTCGGGGGTAGCCGCTCTGTCGTGAAGATCTACTGTAGGCCCAGTACTGCTTCCCTACAACATGGAGCAATTACATATATATTTAGTCACAACACATGCCAAACCAAATGGACTCCTTGCCCAGTAATGGCCTCACTGCTCTGACATGCCGTCTGTAATATTGTAATGGGTGTGCAGCTTGTAGTCAAAAAATGTTTACATCAGAACGACAAATTTTGTTGTGCGCACAAAAGTCCAGAGTTGCAGTTATTGTGGGCGTATGCAGCAACAATTTGAATAGTTATTAACAGTTTGTTAGTCCATCCCCTGCCCAGCAGGAGACAGGGTTTGTAATCAATTCTGTGTCTGTGTGTGTGTGTGTGTGTGTGTGTGTGTGTGTGTGTGTGTCTGTCCGGGCCGTAACTTTTTTTTACCATCCGAGCTATTGTCATAAAATTTTCACCAAAGCTTTGTTATGTTAACACGGAGAAGAAAAATTAATAATTTGGTCAAAAGGTCAAAGTCACATACAATCATAAATTTTCATCAAATTGATCTGAAATTTCAATTTACCATTTGAGTTTTGTCATCAAATTTTCAACAAAGCTTTATTACGGGAAGATGGAGAAGGCAAATAAATAATTTGCTCAAAAGGTCAAAGGTCAGCCTCACATGAAATCGTCAATTTTCATCCGATTGACCTGAAATTTTAAGAACTTGCATATCGGGTCACTGAATTGGTTCACTAATCAAAAGGTAGGTGTCGATTCTTTTGTTAGATCTAAAGCTCAAAGGTCAAGGCTGCAGAAAATCATCAATTTTCATTTTGTATTTTTTTGAAACAGTTCGTTATTTTTGAGAATACGGAAGAAGATGTCTGAATACAAATGGACGCAGACGGGCTTTGCAGTTTCAGATGCTTTCTAGTTGGCAATGTTATGAGCTGAATGATTAAATGTCAAACGTTTGAGAATATATTAGGTGTTTGTGTCGTGGCTTTGGACAGTCAAATTCTTCACAAACAACATGAGACATATGCAAAACAAGATAAAAGAAAATTTAACTGACTGCAATTTAAAAAAAATCTTTCAATGCCAATACGATTGATGAGTTTTGATAAAGTATTGCTGCTTTGCGAATTTGAGCGAACCCTCCAAGTGCAGCTGTTGTGAGCAACAACGAATGAGTGATTGAAAGCATGACACTTGTAATTTTCCACAAAGTTATTGGCCTTACCAGAAAAGAAAATGGTGATTCCACTGTCTGGTCTTTCATACACTGCATCCACTTTTGCAGGCAGACCTGGCCAGGAATCCTGATTCAGTTTTGGTCCTCTGGGCTTGTGCCTAATATCTGAGGTCGACCAGTGGTACCTTAGCATAAAGATACACCTTAACTGTTATTACGGAAGTTCAAGCAGCAAACAAGAACACTATTTCTCAGGTTAAAGGAAATACTATTTTATTACCGGTGAATGTCAGCTAGATAAAATATATGGGACATTCAAAAATTATATTGGAGACACAATAGATGAAGATATGCAAAAAAGGTATAATGAGGAAATTCTATAAATAATAACAAGAATGAATGCACTGTGGTCACAACCTGCGAAAAAATCTGGTAACGGGCCGATTGGGAAATACATTAAAAAAGATGAACAGCGTGATTGGGAACACACATTTGATGCACTATTACAAGATTAACTCGACACCTCTCATCCATGTCACCTTCCCCATGGTTATATCAGAAGTAACTGATTCGTCATATGCTCACGGATTGTTTAACCCCAGTATGGGGCTGTTCAAAAATTACATAACACTATTTTTAGGGTGGTGAATACCATGTGTGCTGACAGGCTAAATTAAACCTTACTAATATTTTTAATTTGACATACGATTACATTTTGCGGCCATCGTGAGTAATCACGATCTAAACGAAGCCAATGGAAATCCAATGCAACAAACCGAGGCAGTGTATAATCAGCAGAGGCCTGTTTGGCCCACCAGAAAACCAAGATGGAGGCCATATTATTTTGTCTGGGTGCTATGGTGGGGAGAGTCAAGCGAAAAAAGTGGGTGAGGTCGGCAGTTTGCCCGAACAATGGGTGCGCATTTCAAAAATTGACCCAACAAGAACAACAACAAGTTTCGTCCAAATCCATCCATAAATCTGAGATATCCTGCCATGTATTGTTTTTGGCCCTATCTCCCAATGGTGAAGAATCACTTAAAAATTAAATTAAAAAAACATATCTCAATCCATATTCAGATCTTCACCAAAATCTAATCGAATCGTCCTTGTAAGACACGTAACTGGTCCACCAAGTTTCGTCCAAAATCCATCCATAAATCTTTGAGATATCCTGCCATGTATCGATTTTGGCCCCATCTCCCAATGGTGAAGAATCACTTAAAAATTCTAGTAGCCGAATCCGGATCTTCACCAAAATCTAATCATTTCGGCCTTGTGACATACACTACATCTCCACCAAATTTCGTCCGAATCCGTCCACAACTTTTTGAGATATTTTGTTCACAAACAAACAAACAAACGGACAGACAGGTGGAAACTAGAACGCCACACAGTAGAGCGCATACTCCCCCCGTGGGTTTCGTTGGAATAATACGTTTTGTTTAACATCCCCTCTCCCCAAAACAATAAATGAAAAAGAAAGTAAGCCCTAACTGTCAGAGAATTAATTTTGATATATCTCGGAATTAGAGGAGAAAAACATTATTTAAGAATAAGAATAAAAGCTTTAATGCAGTAAAACAGAAAAAATCTTTTCCAAAAAAATTTCCTGGATCGGGAATAATATCCTGAGCTTCACCAAAAACTAATCAATTCTTCCTTATCCCAAGGGCAATCATCCCACCAACTTTCATCCAAATCCGTTCAGATCTTTTCCAGATATCTTGTTCACAAACACACGAACACACACGGACACGAGTGAATGCATTACTCCCTGGCGGGAGTAAACATAACCTCCATCCACCTTTGGTGGCAGAGGTAACACCAAGAACTGCAAACAGAGCTCGTGTAGCCCAGCAGCACATCACAGTTAAATATACACACATGCATATATACTCGTATAATGTATATACAGTCGTGGCTAAAAATATTGGCATCCTTGCACTTTTTTCAAATAATGCACCATTTCTTCCAGAAAATTGTTGAAATGAAAAAGTTTTTTCGTGTCCACATGTGTATTTCTTTGGTTTGCAGTGGAACAAAACAAAAAAAAAAAATTGAAATGTACCCAAAGGCAAAAGTTATTGTGACACACAAACAACAAACAGAATCAGTGTTAAACTTTTACTGCCACGAATGAAATGTTATTACATGGAAAGACAAATGTTTCAAGGTATGGTAACGATCAACAGTCCATAAGAACAGCGCACCTGGCATATGCAAATGAGCCACAACACAAGAGGGGGTTCACAAGCAAGTTCACACGGTCAGTAGCGAGTGTGTCCACCTTGTGCATTGATGCAGGCCTGGCACCTTCGCCTCATTGAGGCCACTAAACGTCGATGAAAGTCCTGGGGAAGATCATTCCATATCCGAGGAAGGATTTGGCGGAGTTCCTGCAGCGTTGTTGGAGGATTCGGATGACGTCGTAAACGTCGCTCCATTTCATCCCAGACGTGTTCAGTGGGTGACAAATCAGGGGATCTTGTGGGCCAGGGTAACACATTAACATTGTTCTGATTAAGATACTGCTGTACAACTCGAGCAACGTGTGGTCTGGCGTTATCGTGTTGAAACGTCACTCCAGGGCCGTTCTGTTGCAAAACGGTAAAGCAGCCATTTGCAAAATCTCGTCTCGGTACCTCACAGCATTCAAGTTCCCCTCAATCACAATCATTGGCGTCCTTGCTGCAGCTGTTATCCCACCCCAGATCATAACGCCCCCACCTCCAAAACGATCCCCTTCCAGAACACATGGCCTGATGTAACGTTCACCTGTGTGCCTGTAGACACGTGTCCTGCCGTCTGCTCGGTGAAGAAGGAAACGTGACTCATCAGTGAAGAGAAACTCTTCTCCACTCACGTGCTCCCCATCGCAAGTGTTGTCTGCTCCACTGGAGACGTCGACGTCGATGTTCTGGCGTCAGAATTGGCCGTCGGGCTGGGTTCCAGAACGATGAATAGAGGTGTTTTTCTGACTTCTGCACTTCTTAAGACTGCATTGAGTGGAAATGATAAGCGTCTGGTTGTCTAGCCTTTTAAAGTGAACATTGCTGGCCATTTTTCTCGAATATGTCATGCTTCTTGCAAATTTCGTGCAATTCGAACAACTGTTTGGTTGCGTTTCTTCGACCATTTTAACACACTCTTTCTCTGGTTCAAATCCAAAAATTCATTCACAAGATTACCAATGAAAAAATTCCATGTCACAATAACTTTTGCCTCTGAGTATAATTACTAAATCTTAGCTTGTTCCACACAATAATCCTAAAATGGCCCGGAAATATTATTGGCACCTTTTAGAAGTTGTAAGAAATAATGAGATTTCAAGCAGGTGATTCACCTTTACTTTTGAATTGCACTCACCTGTGGTGAGTTGCAGGTGCTTGCAATATAAAAATGACTCATTCAATCAGTTTGAACAGAGAAAATAAGTCACTCTGCTGTTTTGTGTCACTGTGTGTGGATGAAAATGGTGCATGGAGAAATGAGCATGGAGAAAAGAAAGAAAACCAGATAATTGTCTGAGGAGGTCAGACACAAGATTGTAGCCAAGCATGGAGAATCTCAAGGCTACAGGTCCATCTCCAGAGACCTTGATGTTCCTGTGTCCACCGTACGTAATGTTATCGGGAAGTTTAAGGCCCATGGCACTGTAGCCAACCTCCCTGGACGTGGCTGCAAGAGAAAACTTGATCGAATATTGCAGCGAAGGATTGTTCGAATGGTGGAGAAAGCACCTTGATCAACTGTCAAACAGATTAAAGCTGACCTTCAGACACAATAGTACATGGTGTTGTGTCATTGTAGTGCAAAATTTGCTACACAAGTGGAACCAATGTTTTTTTGCATCTATATAACCTAGGCAACAAGACCTGAGTTGGTTCCATTTTTTTCAATGGCGTCTTTGGCGGCCATTTTAACTTTCAAAATGGCCGCCATTTTTTGCAATTTTGTATGTATCTTTTCACATAAAACACTTTGATTAACCATTTTTTCTGGCATTTTTGTCATTCCTTGTACAGAAAATCCACAAGAACACTTATATCCAGTTAACAGACGTTTTTTGAGAAATATCAGTCATCTTAAAATTCATCATCACCATCCATTTCCCAGCATATTGGTCATGAAGATATTCTAACTTTAGGGCCCTCTTGTAAAGATCCATGTCAAATGTAACTAAGATCTTTCCAGTGTTTTCTGGCCACACAACACTATTGAGGTATGAAAGCTTCTCAAGAACTGTCACCAGTGTTGTCCACTCATGAGCTGGTGCCTTAATGATAGGCATTGTGTGATCTTGATCAAGCTTGGGTGTCTTGTTCTCTTCTGGAGTGCACACACGAGAATTGTATGCTGACCAAACTGGTATACCGTCTGATGTCTCTTCATGGTGCCTCTGTGAATACCGTGAAAGTAGCCATGCAAAGTCTTGCTGTGTTGCATTAACAACTTTATCTTGATGCTGACCAAGTTTAAAGTTTTCATAGCGTGGACTTCTACTTGGCTTGGGGTTACCAGTAATTGTACAGTCAGACATTTCAGTCACAGTTGGCAGGATGTTCTCAAGTTTTGTTGAGGTGTTGTCATGCAGCTTCAGTGGTTCAGCTACAGTCTCGTATTCTGATACATCTGGGGGAACTCGTTGATAGACAGCAAGAGCAGTCCCATGGAATGTGTTCCGTCCATCAGCTGTGTCTACCTTGGCATCTATGTTATCAGCTGAGCATCTGATTGGCAGATTTTTCAACAGTCCTGGAGGCACGTAAACGCCATTGAATTCATTCATATGGATGGGCCCTCTTGTCCCTTCCCTTCCGTGACTGTGGTGGCAATCTTTGAAGTGATCTCCTTTACACGTTGATATGAAACACCAACGCCACTCTGGTACAACATGTCTATGTCTCTGCGACTGCGGTGTGCATGATGGTTATGGAGTGAAAGTCCAACCCCTAATGGCGTTTCAGTTGTGAACCTGAAGATGTGCTGTCCTGGATGATGTGCTGGATGATGTGCTGTCCAATAAGTGCACATGTTCCATTTATCTTTTCATTGCGTGATTGTGTTTTGGTGGTGGCTGCTCCCTGGATGATCCATCTTATCATACAGAACAGTTGTTCCGGTATTCCAACTTCAATACTGTCCTTTAGCGACCCCTCAAATTTGCAAGGATTTTGCCTCGCCTGTGTTATTGCATTTCTTATAATCTTTCCACTTTGAAAGAGAATTTCGAATTTTGCTTGCATATCCTTTTGTTCAGCAGAAGCTGCCCGAATAGCTGCAGCACCAGCATCACTGGAATGAACTGTTGATAGTTTTCCAGATATGCCTGTGATTTCGACATTATCCAGGTTGTTCTTTAGTTTCTGGTTTAAGTATAGCCTCTTGTTGGGATCAAAACCAGGAACGTTGTAGTTCTGGAAGATATCTTTATACAGAAGGTGCACATCAGGCATGGGGATGAACTCTCCTTCATCAATCCTTTGCTGTATGATGCTTGTAAACTCTACTTCAGCTGCTATGGATTTCAGGTTCTCTTCCTGTTTGGCTTCAAAGGACAACTCACCACCCTTACGATGTGGGCGTTGAATATATTTTTCCCAGTTACGAGTGTAACAAAGGTGATGGTACACAATATCTCTAGCAAGTAAATCACCAGAAGTTATCACATCACCTAGCTTTACCTGCCAAGTCTTGTTTCCACTCTTATTGACAATATCTGTGAAATGCGAGCCTCTACTATAACTAGTACAAGGATGGAGAACCTCATTAGTATCTTTCTGGCAAAAGAAACATTTATCTCTGAAGAATGAGTCACTTTTGCTTTGAGATCTTGTAACTGTTGACACAGTTGTTGCTGAAGTTGACGGTGCTGCTCGGTTTTGAGGATTCGATGGTCGTCCCCTCTTGCGGTTCGTCAGATTTGAAATATTCCTTGATTCACAAGATTTACTAAAGTTCACTTCATCACGTTTGATATGAGCACGATTTGTCACTGCCTTGTAACATTGCTTGTGCCATGTAGCCTTTTTTTCTTTAAGTACTACTGAAGAAACATCACATAGTCTCTTACTCGCTGACGCAAAGCTTAAGTTGCCAAGTTGCACTCTTTTGTGTAAGCTGCTAAGAAATGTTTCATATGAAGCACATTTGAAATTGGCATGAGCAACGTCAACCAAAGGTTCAGGATTTCTCTCTTGGCAGAATACACAAAGTTCGTAACTTGTGCATTGCTTCTTAGAAGGCGGCTCTTCAAACGATGACATTATGCGGCGGTGAAGCTGAAATCCAACTTGTCTATGAATACCTGTAAGATAAAAAAGAACAAAGCAAATGTTCATATTTCTTTCATTATTGTAATTATAGTTATCTATGTGTAGTTTAAGACTGTAGAAATTAGAATACATACAAAATTGCAAAAAACGGCGGCCATTTTGAAATTCAAAATGGCCGCCAAAGACGCCATTGAAAAAAATGGAACCAACTCAGGTCTTGTTGCCAAGGGTATATAGATGCAAAAAAACATTGGTTCCACTAGTGTAGCAAATTTTGCACTTACATATAATAATTCTACATAACACCATGGACTACAAGGTAGGACAGTTTCAACACGCACCATCCGTCACCAACTCAATGAAAGGGGGTTCTATGGTAGGAGACACAGGAGGACCCCACTGCTTAGAAAGCCTGACTGGAGTTTGTCAAAACACTCCTGAACAAGCCAAAACCCTTCTGTGAGAATGTCCTGTGGACAGATGAGTCCAAATTAGAGCTTTTTGGTAAAGCACATCATCTCTATGTTTACAGAAAACAAAATAAAGCCTGTAGTGAAATCGTATTCGTACTGAACCCGGGGTGATGCTTGCTGCTCGTTGACACCGCTAGGGGCGTGACTATAAGACCCGCTGCTGCGAACGGTGCTCCGAGACTTCTCCCTGTGACATGTTACATCGGTAGCCTCGCTAACGGTACGCCTGTATAGAATATCTAGCTTGCTTGCATTGAATGATACTAGGGCATGCCCGTACTATATATATATCTAAAATTATATCCCCCCCCTCTATTTACATGAAATGGTTTGGTCCATTCGCAAAGCCAAAGCGAACGGCTTGCGAGTACGGTGACAATCCCCCCCCTCTATTTACATGAAATGGTTTGGTCCATTCGCAAAGCCAAAGCGAACGGCTTGCGAGTACGGTGACAACCTCCCCCCCCCCCCCCCCCCTCTATTTACATGAAATGGTTTGGTCCAAAGCGAACGGCTTGCGGAGTTTGGTAAAGAAATCGCCATAGCTCGGTAACTACTTCTCCGATTAATATGAAACCTTGAAAAGGCACATCCTCAGGTCCCCAGCAATATACCTGGCAAGTTTCAAGTATATCGGACCCGTGGTTGTCGAGAAACAGCGGTCACAGACAAACAAACACACAGACACACAGACACACACACACACAGAGATTACTGGAATTATAGATAGACTAGGGCATGCCCGTACTATATATAAGCTAGGACGTGCCCGTACGTGGGTGCCCGTTCCTTGCCAAAAAAAAAAAAAAAAAAAATTTGTGTAGGGGTGTGTGTGTGTAAACATCCTAGGGCGTGCCCGTACGTGGGTGCAAAAAAACATGCGTGCAAACAACAACAACAAAAAAAAACTTTGAAACCACGTGGCAGTAACGACCACAGAACCCCCCCCCCCCTCTATTTACATGAATGGTTTGGTCCATTCGCAACGACCACAGAACCCCCCCCCCTCTATTTACATGCAATGGTTTGGTCCAAAGCGAACGGCTTGCAGTGTTTGGTAAAGAAATCGCCATAGCTCGGTAACTACTTGTCCGATTAATATGAAACCTTGAAAAGGCACATCCTCGGGTCCCCAGCAATATACCTGGCAAGTTTAAAGTATATCGGACCGGTAGTTGTCGAGAAACAGCGGTCACAGACAAACATACACACATACACACATACGCACATACACACATACACACATACACACATACACACAGAGATTAATGGAATTATAGATAGATGAATGGACCCATGAGATGTCGCATCGTATACTTATTGTGTATTTCTACTTTACAGGAATGATGTGATGATCTAAATGCAATTAAACCAACCATTGGACTAAAGTTGTGTGGACCTGATTGGTTTTCCACAACAAAGCCTTCAAAGAAAAGAACACCTTCCCTACATTCAAACATAGAGGAGGGTCTGTGATGTTTTGGGGTTCCTGTGCTGCCCCTGGCACTGAGTGCATTGAATGTGTGCATGGCATCATGAAATCAGATTTTGAAATCAGATTTTGAAATCAGAATCATGAAATCAGAGATTACCTAGGCATTTTGGAGCGCAATGTTCAACCCAGTGTCAGAAAATCTGTTTGACTCTCAAAGAAAAGCTGCTGTGCAAGACCCATGTCGACACATCGACATGGGTCTTGCAGCAGGACAATGGCCCGAAACACACTTCAAAAAGCACCCAGGAATGGTTCAAGATGAAACGCTGGATTGTTCTGAAGTGGCCAGCAACGAGTCCAGATCTAAATTCAATTGAACACCTGTGGGGAGGCCTGAAACCAGCATTTGGAAGAAGGCACCCTTCAAATCTAGGAGAACTGGAGCAGTTTGCACAAGAAGGGTGGGTCAAACTGCCAGTAGAGAGGTGGAGGAAGCTCATTCATGGCTATAGGAAGCGCTTGACTGCAGTTATTTTGTCCAAAGGCTGTGCTACCAAATATTAAGTCCTGGGTGTCAATAATTTTGTCAATGCCATTTCTTTTTATTTTCTGATTTAAAAGGATATATTAAGTTCTGAATCAAAAACAAAGGTTCTGTAATTCTGTAAACAAAGGTTCCCAATGGAACTTAACAGTTTCACCAACACCACACTCAACGCCTCTGAGGAAGAGAACTAGTTTGCTCTCGAAACGTCAGGTGATTAATAAAGAGTTTAAATTATTTTTACTGCTCAGTGTGCTTTCCTTTACAGTATATATATATAGCTTGGTCTCTCTCAGGACTCTGTCTACTACCACCTCCTTTCTGGTCTTTCACCTTCTGTTCTTATTTGTCACGTCCACCTCCCTCCCCCCCCCAGGCTTGTGCAGGATGCACATGGTCACCCATTTCTGGTGAAACTCCCAAAATAGAGGATCAGTGCTTACCTCCACTCATTCATTCCACTTTTTCGTGCCTGTGGAACCATCTTCTGCATTCTCTTCAATCTCATGCTTCCCTCCAGGTGTTCAAGACAGCTGTTCCTCATCACTGCCACCTCCTCCCTCCCCGAAATGCCCAAGCATTCTCCTTCAAGATGTCCAGTTTTTCTTTCCTGAGAGTTTCCTTCTGTATCAATTCTGTCCACCGCACACGTCCTTCCCTGCCCCCATTCCTCCATAAACCCATTGTTTGTACAATTCTCCCTCTATTTTATCCTTTAACCCCCACCCTCCACTTTCTGTTATTCCTTTTGTCCTGATGCATCCTGATCCGTTCAGTGTTTTAGCTCTTCATGGAAGCTTGACTCTGTATCCAAAAAATAAATAAACGTGTGTGATTGAATTATGTTGAATGCAGATGAGAAATCTATGAAAGTAGCCCCCACACATAACACCCAATTGTATAAATGTGTCGTTGGACAGTGTTCATAAGGCACAGGACCGCATCGTCAGATTTGCCTGGTTGATAGGCATATTGAAATTTGTCTATACTAGGGCATGCCCGTACTATATATAAGCTAGGACGTGCCCGTACGTGGGTGCCCGTTCCTTGCAAAAAAAAAAAAACTGCAAAAAAAAAAAAAACTGCAAAAAAAAAACAATGGTTTGGTCCATTCGCAACGACCACAGAACCCCCCCCCCCCCCTCTATTTACATGAATGGTTTGGTCCATTCGCAAAGCCAAAGCGAACGACCACAGAACCCCCCCCCCCTCTATTTACATGAATGGTTTGGTCCATTCGCAAAGCCAAAGCGAACGACCACAGAACCCCCCCCCCCCCTCTATTTACATGAATGGTTTGGTCCATTCGCAACGGCAAAGCGAACGGCGAACGGCTAAATCGCCATAGCTCGGTAAGTACTTGTCCGATTAATTTCAAACCTTGAAAAGGCACATCCTCGGGTCCCCAGCAATATACCTGGCAAGTTTCAAGTATATCGGACCGGTAGTTGTCGAGAAACAGCGGTCACAGACAAACGTACAGACGTACAGACGTACAAACGTACAGAGATTACTGGAATTATAGATAGACTAGGGCATTGCCCGTACTATATCTATATCTAAAATTATATCCCCCCCCTCTATTTACATGAAATGGTTTGGTCCAAAGCGAACGGCTTGCGAGTACGGTGACAATCCCCCCCCTCTATTTACATGCAATGGTTTGGTCCAAAGCGAACGGCTTCCGGAGTTTGGTAAAGAAATCGCCATCGCGTGCACAAACGCGCAGGAAAGCGAATGAATCGCAAATTCGGTTTTATTAGTTTTAAAACATAGTTTAACGCCAACATAGTTTGCAAACGTGAAATAAATGAATACGCTGTCAAATGTGCCATCCGAGGCAGAGTGTGTCCTCCACGTTCGGCACACGCGATCGTTCGCTGCTCTCTGATTGGTTGAATCGTTTTTTGGACATAGCTCGGTAAGTAATTGTCCGATTAATATGAAACCTTGAAAAGGCACATCCTCGGGTCCCCAGCAATATACCTGGCAAGTTAAAAGTATATCGGACCCGTGGTTGTCGAGAAACAGCGGTCACAGACAAACAAACGTACAGACGTACAGACGTACAGAGATTACTGGAATTATAGATAGATAATTCACTAGTGGCTGGGGAAGAAATCTCATGACAATTCTCTCCAAACACTTCATTATCAATGAGGTCAATGCGATCGGTCTGTGGACACTCAATTCAGATGATTGAGCTTTCTTGAGTGCTGGAACAACTGTGGAAGATTTCCAGCATGATGGAATTGAATGCAAATCCGTTCACTGCTGGAAGAGAACAGAGTGAGGCACTGCTGGCTGTCTGGCACATTCTTTAAGAACCCGGCCGCAGATCTTATCCAGACCAGCTGCTTCGCGAGGATGGAAGGTCTTCAACATTTTTTTCTATTTTGTTTACTTTGATGACTGTATGCTGGCCTTCTGTTTCAGAGAAAGCAGAGCACTGTACTGAAATCAGGTCAAATGACATGATTTGTGTCAAAGTGGAATTATTTGTGTGAAGCAGCACTATTTGTGTTTCAGAGACACAGAGCACTATTTCTGTTAAAAATAATTTCATGTATTACATTTAATCTCCCAGCTGTAAATTTAATCAGGGCACTTGGACCTACTCTTTTGGAAAGGCACAATGGGATTTTAAACATCCACACCCTAAATGCAATTTCGTGCAGTACCGCTTTATTTGAAGGACCAGTTACTATGAGACACAGCACTCTCTGCTGGCACAGCACCCGAATGAGAGATTTTTTCTGGTTTGATTCCAAAGGGGAACAATCCTGGAGCAGACATCTCAGAGCAAGTGCACCACCAACTGATTATTTATGACACCCCTAAGCCAACAAGGCTGATTCTCGCTAATTGAGATGACAAACTAAAGCCGCAAATTTGCTTATTACCCTCGCCTGAGGAGAGGGTATCGCATTTGAGTCCGTTTGTTTGTCTGTTTGTCTGTCTGTCTATTTGTCCGCACAGAATAAATATGATTTTCTCTGCAAACCTTGATCCAATTGACAGGAACTTTTCACCATAGGTGCAACTCCACCTGTAGAATTTTTTTAATGATAATTATGACGTCATAGGTCACGTGGTTCGGCCGCCATCTTGGAAAAACCGAAAAAAATTGCTCCTCTATATCTCCGAAAACGCCGAATATAAAAAATTGAGACATGGCTCATTGTAAAGAACTCTCCATGAGGAATAACATATGTTAATGATGATGTTATAGGTGCCTCCATTATGACGTCATAATTCGACAAGTACAAAACTTCATCCTATCAAGATTAAATTTCTTGAGCGTCATGTAGGCATCAATTGGTGGAGAAAATAAAAAGAATGATGACGTCATTGGTCACGTGTTTCGGCCGCCATCTTGGAAAAACCGAAAACATTTGCACCTCAATATCTCTGAAAGCGTTGCAGAGGAAAAAATGAGACATGGCTCATTGTAAAGAACTCTCCATGGGGAATAAAATATGTTAATGATGATGTCATAGGTGCCTCCATTATGACGTCATAATTCGACAAGTACAAAACTTCATCGATCAAGATTAAATTAATTGAGCATAATCTAGGAATAAATAAGAGGAGAAAAAATAATAATGATGACGTCATCGGTCACGTGGTTGGGCCGTCATATTTGTTTTAACACAAAAGCCTTAAAAACCACTGAAAATACATCCTGGCGAGGGTTTGTAGTCTGATTGCTCTTTCTAGTTTAGCAGATGCTATCCCAGTCTTTTGAAAACATCCACCGTGCATTAGCACTAATATTTTGTTTTTCTCGAATTTTGTTTCAGAAAAGTCATTTTCAGCAATATTAGACAAATAATGAGATTGCATATTATTGTCCAAATATAAAGACATTAAATTAGCCTTTGTATTTATATTGAACATACATTATGGTTAAATGAAAGATACCTAACACATTAGAATACTTTGATATAATATACAGTAATACGTTTCTGTAGCCAGGTACATGCAATATTTGTACACACCTGTCTTTGAAGAAGTATGTTTCATCACGGATCTGAGCAACAGCGTCAATATTCTTAAAGTTTCTGCACAAATCCAAGTTTGTCACAGGTCCATCCGTCGGACTTTGAGTGGGAACTCTTGGTTTAACTCCACTCCGCGCCCCTGTGAGATAATACGTTGCATGTTCAACTCAACTAATAAAGAGGTATATTCAAATTTTCGTTAATGAAGGGCCTTAATACATTGTGCTTCACCTGTGCCTCCCTTATAGACCTAAAATATTAACTATTGGTACGAGAATGCTGCTGCTCAATGACAAATACAAACATACCATACAAATCTTGGATTCCGTCGATGTCATCTTTGGGAAGATGGAAGTTTTCAATGAAACTGTAACTTGGAAACATCAGTGCATTTTTGTCTTTTGAATGCTCCAAACCCAACGCATGTCCAAACTCGTGAGCAGCCACAAGAAACAGACTGTATCCTGCACACATGCACACACCTCTCATGAGTGTCTTAACAATGCTCAACAAGCCCAATGCCATCCTATCGGAGAAGGAAATAGTGACAGATCAGTGAAGGCAATGAAAATAGTATTTAGTGTCGTAAAAAAATACTATTTAAATATAGTAAATAAGAAGACCACTTGTTTTGCATCTTCAGATGCATATGGCTGCCTAAGCAGTTTCTAGGCTATTGGGTACAATCCTGGAGGGGTCGCAACTCCAACACAGGACATTCGAATGGCTCATTCTTCCCAGTAATCTGGTACTCATTTTGCCGACCTCGGAAGGATGAGCAGGCTGAGTCAACCCACCTGGTGTTAATTCAACGACATGACAGGGGCTTGAACTCAGGACACTGAAATTTCAAGCTAGCCACCTTAACCGTTAAGCTAACACCAGGCTTTGCAAGTATGGTAAATACTAATAGTACAGTATTAATAGCAAAATAGTATTTTCATTAAATGTGGAATCTTGTTTTTGCTGGTGCTCAAAATATTCTCATTTTAACACCTTTGAGGTTCGTTTTGTTTTCGTTTTTCTGGAAGTGAAAATAATGGATAAAAAAAAAGTGATGATGTGATGAGAGTGATTTGACAAAATATTCAACAACTTAATTGAGAATATGAATAAGATTATATTCAGAAATTTATTCTGGTGGGCCCCTATAAATATGTTTATCTTACTTAGGATTAAATCAATGGCCATTATGTCATAAATAATGCATCGACATCATACAAGAAGTTCAGTTACGATTTGAATTTTGTTAAATTTTCAAATATAAACTTCTTCACTGTTATGGCGCCAGGAGCCATGTTCACCACCGACAAAATAATGCTGCCTCCTGGATGTGCAAAGCCGGAAGTTTATCCCTTTAATTTTAGTTAAGGTAATGCGCAACTCGCTGAGTGAATTCAATCGTAATTTGAAGCCAGAATATATACTATCAAATGGATTTGAAAACTTCATTTTAGAGATAATGTTTTGTGTGTATGTGGTACAGTGGCCTGCAAAAGTATTCACCCCCCTCCAATGTTTTCACATTTTAATGCCACCTGAGCTTATTTCATAATGCTTTCAAATCAAACTTAATACAGTATATAGAGTCTTCACAAACGATTCCAAAATGATAAAGCTGAAAAAATGCAGATAAAATGTGAATAAGTTAGATTAAAAGAGAAAATTAGATTATTCTCTGCTGCATAAGTGTTCAAACCCTCTGCCTAATTAACCCTCAATCATTTCAGGAGCAAATTATTTGCTTCAAAGGTTACAAAATAAGTGTAATATGTTTTATCTGTATGTAATCAGTGATTTAACTTAAAAATTGAGCTCCCCCACTTATCTAAGGAGTTTTAAGGTACAACTCACTTGGTCAACCAATAAGGAAAACATGCAGACCAAGGAGCTCTCCAAAGAAGTCAGACATAAAGTGGTGGAGAAGCACCGTTCAGGAGAGGGTTACACAGTACCTTCAGAAAGTAATCAGTCCCCTTGACTTTTTTCACATTGTGTTGTGTACAGCCTGAATTTTAAATGTATAAATTAAGACTTTTTTGTCTTTGATCTACACATAATGTCAAAGTGGAATTTTTTACAAAATAAAAAAAAAAGAAATACAGAAATACATAATTTACATCAGAATTCAACCCACTGAGTCCATACTTTGTGGAAGCACCTTTGGCAGCGATTACAGCTTTGAGTCTTCTTGGGTATGTCTGTATCAGCTTTGCACATCTGGATTTGGGAGGTTTCTCCCATTCTTCCTTGCAGATTTGCTCAAGCTCTGTCAAGTTGGATGAGGGGCATTGGTGAACAGAAATCTTCAGGTCTTTCCACAGATGCTCAATTTGATTCAAGTCTGGGCTGTAGCTGGGCCACTCACGGACTTTGACGTTCTTATTCTGAAGCCATTCCTGTGTTGCTTTGGCTGTATGCTTGGGGTCATTGTCCTGTTGGAAAATAAATCTTTGCTGCAGTCTAAGATGTTTTGCACTTTGAAGCAGGTCCTCCTCAAGGATTTGCCTGTATTTGACTCCACTCATTGTTCTCTTTATCCTTGTCATGGATCAATGTCATGTCATGGATTTATCCTTGTCATATCGATGTCATGGATCAGTCACTGCTGCTGAGAGGCATCCTGATAGGATGATGCTGCCACCACCATGCTTTATGGTAGGGGTGGTGTTAGATGGGTGATGAGCTGTGCTCAATTTCCGCCAGATGTAGCGCTTTGCTTTCAGGCCAAAGAGTTAAATTTTCGTCTCATCAGAACACAGAATATTTTGCCTCATGCTCTCTGAGTCTTTCATGTGCTTTTTTGCAAACTCCAGGAATTCTGTCATGGGCATTTTTCTCATGAGTGGCTTCCGTCTGGCCACTCACTGATAAAGCCGAG
Organism: Myxine glutinosa; assembly: GCF_964187855.1. Classification (NCBI taxonomy): domain Eukaryota; kingdom Metazoa; phylum Chordata; class Myxini; order Myxiniformes; family Myxinidae; genus Myxine; species Myxine glutinosa. The sequence goes on from NC_136269.1 coordinate 93,881,832, forward strand.
ATTTGTGAAGTGCTGCGGAGACTGTTGTCCTTCCAGCAGGTTCTCCCATCTCAGCCAAGGAACTCTGTAGTTCTGTCACAGTGGTCATTGGGTTCTTGGTCACTTCCCTGACCACTATCCTTCTTGCCCGGTTGCCCAGTTTAGTCAGACAGCCAGCGCTAGGAAGAGCCTGGGTTGTTTCATATTATATCCATGTCCTAATGATTGAGCTCACTGTGCTCTTGGGAACTTTCAACACTCTGAAACAAATTGTGTGTGTGTGTTTGTTGTTTGTTGTGTGTTTAAAACAAACAACAAATTGTTTTTAATCATTACCCAGGTTTACAGACAGTTCCTTGGACTTCATGGTGGAATTTCTGCTCTAACTGTGGGACCTTATATAGAAAAGTGTGTTTCTTGCTAAATCATGTCCAATCAACTGCATCGGCCACAGGTGGACTCCAATCAAGTTGTAGAGACATCGCAAGGATAATCAAAGGAAATTGGATGCACCTCAATTCAATTTGCAGTGTCATAGCAAACGAGTTGAATACGTATTGACACGAGACATTTCAGCTTTTCATTGTCCCCCGTCGCGGAGCGAAAGGGGGACTATGGTTTTCCCCTCCGTCCGTGTGTGCGTCCGTCCGTGCGTCCGTCCGTGCGTGCGTCTGTCCGTGCGTGCGTCCGTCCGTCCGTGCATGCGGGCGTGCGTGCGTAAGCGAAGGACCGAATTCTAATCTGGTGTGTGGGTGCAACCCACGTCAGAATCCAAAATGGCCGCCGCCATGTATGTCTGAAACTTGTGAGCGGAATATCTTGAAAAATAAGCGAAGTACCAACTTCTAATCTGGTGTGTGGGTGTATCTAGGCATAAGGAAGAACGCTATTGAAAATTGGGTCGCCACGTTAAAATCCAAGATGGCCGCCACGATATATATGTCTGAACCTTGTGAGCGAAATATCTTGAAAAATAAACGAACTACTAACTTCTAATCTAGTGTGTGGGTGTATCTACGCATAAGGAAGAACGCTATTGAAAATTGGGTCGCCACGTCAAAATCCACGATGGCCGCCACTATATATATATATGTCTGAACCTTGTGAGCGAAATATCTTGAAAAATAAGCGAAGTACCAACTTCTAATCTGGTGTGTGGGTGTATTTAGGCATAAGGAATAACGCTATTGCAAATTTGGTCGCCACGTCAAAATTCAAGATTGCCGCCACCATATATATGTCTGAAACTTGTGAGCGAAATATCTTGAAATATAAACGAACTACTAACTTCTAATCTGGTGTGTGGGTGTATCTACGCATAAGGAAGAAAGCTATTGAAAATTGGGTCACCACTGCAAAATCCAAGATGGCCACCTTGCGTCCTCCACTTTGTCAACTCACATCACTTCACCGACGGAGACCTAGGCGTAACGCTTGTTTTTTTTATTAATGTCTAAAAAATCCCCCCCCAAAAAATTACACTTAGCCATTATGGGGTATAATGTGTAGATGAGTGACAAAAAAAATCTCAATTTAATCCATTTTAATTTCAGGCAGTGTCTGAATACTTTTCCAACCATTGAATTTTGATTTGCATCGGTTTTATGAAGGTATTCCTGACACATAACCTCTTTCAACTCCAACATTGTTTTGTTGGATCTCTTTTTTTTTTTTCTTTTTTTTTTTTTTGTATACAAGATCGAGGCTCGTGAAAGAGCGAACATTAATCACACAGAAAGACAAACAGACACATAAAACAAATAACATCGGGAGCGGTAGACAAGATGAGGAGAGCGGGGGAAGGACACAAACACAACATTTGAGAGCAGGGACCGAGAGACATGGAGACATCGAGAGATCTGTGGGAGGGAGAGGGCTTTGGGGGGGAGGCATGTGAAGGGGGGGAGGCATGTGAAGGGGGGGGGTGGGAGAGGTATAAACATATGGACACTGCCAGGATTTCCAGGAAAGAAGTTGGAATTTCAAACAAGGTGGATCTGGGGTGAATTAGTGGGGGTAGAAAAGATCAAGGTTATGGATGGGGGAAGATAAGAGATGGTGGTGAACAGCTGTTTTAAAGACCTGGAGGGAGGAGAGGGATTGAAGGGAGTGTGGGAGTTTGTTCCACAGGCGGGAGAAAAGAGGAATGAAAGAGTGAAGGTGAGCAGAGAGCCGAGATTTCGGCAGTTTAACCATCAGAGGGTTGCTGGCAGATCTTGTGCGACCTGTAGGAATATTTGGGGGACAGAGCACAGAGAGAGCTGGGGGAGCAAGGCCGGAGAGGAATCGGTAGAAGACAGAAAGGCCACCTACCTGCCTGCGGTGAGTGAGTGAAAGGCCCTCAGAGATAGCTTCATCGCGGGAGATTCCAATGATTTTGAAAGCTTTGGATTCAACAGCGTGAAGCCGAGCCAGGTGTGAGGCAGGAGCACCAGCCCATAGGGGAGAACAGTATTCCATTGAGCTGCGGATGAAAGCCTTGTATGTGGTGAGGAGCTCAGGTGTGCCGAGTAAGGACTTCGCACGACGGAGGATGCCCAGTCGGCGACTGGCTTTGGAGGCCAGCTTGGAAATGTGGTTTTCCCAAGAAAGATCATGGCAGATAGTGAGACCCAAAAGCTTGAGTGACAGAACTTCTTGGAGAGGATTGTTGAGAAAGTAGATGGGAGGGTTGTCCAGTCGATCTTTTCGGAGAGACATAGTAAGAGAGTGAGATTTGTCAGGATTGAAAGACATGTTCCACTTGTTTGACCAGTCTGTGATTTTGTCCAGGTCTTCAGAGAGTGAGGAGGCCGCAGACTGCCGATCTGAGGGAAGAGGAATGGAGCGGCAGAGAGTGGAGTCATCAGCAAAGAGATAGAGAGGATTTTCCAGAGAGTCAGAGAGATCATTGATAAAGACCAGAAAAAGCACAGGGCCCAGCACACTTCCTTGGGGAACTCCAGCCTGAACAGGAAGGGGAGATGAGAGAAATCCATTCAGGGCCACACGTTGACTACGACCAGAGAGGAAGTCCGCAAGCCATGCATGGAGATTTCCATGGATACCATAGGAGGAGAGTTTGGTGAGCAGAGCTGGGTGCCAGACCGTATCAAAGGCCCTTGATATGTCAAGGGAGACAGCTCTGATTTCCTGTTTGGCATTGAGGACCTCCATCCATTGTTGAGACAGCAGAAGCAGCATGTCCAGAGTAGAGTGACCTGGTCTGAAACCAAATTGATGATCAGAGATCAAGCCATTGGAGAAGAGGAAAGATTTCATATCCGAAGCAATGATGGATTCCATGACTTTGCTGATAATTGGGAGGAGGCTGATTGGTCTGTAGTTGCAAGGATCTGTTTTTGCACCTTTTTTGTGTAAAGCGGTAATGTTAGCTGATTTCCAGGATGCTGGCAGATGACCTTGAGCAAAAGATAGGGTGAAAAGAACAGAGAGAGGGTGAGATAGAGCGGCAGAGCAGGATTTTAGGACCCGTGGGCTGATGCCGTCTGGTCCAGTTGCAGAATCAGAGTCGAGGTTTGACAAAAACTCCTCCACCTTGTCAGGAGAGAAGGACACAGAGTCCAGGAGTAGTTGGGTTCGACTGGGAAAGGTGGGAACAGAGAGAGATGGGTTTGGGACTAAGGATTTTGAGGCGAACACAGAGTTGAGGCATTCGGCTTTGTCACGTGCGATGTCAACTGTGTGGCCATTTGAGGTAAGGGAGGGGATGGAGGGGGAACAAACACCAGAAACGGATTTGACCAGACGCCACCAGGATTTGGAGGAAGGAGACAGGTTTGAGAGTTCATTCTTGAGTGAGGAGAGATAGTGCTTCCTGGCACTCCTGAGGGTAGACACACACTTGTTCCGAGCTTGGTGGAAGGAACTGAGATTTCCTTCAGTTGGATTAGCCTTCCAAGAGGCAAAGGCAAGTTGTTTCAGGGCAACTGCCTCACCACAAGATTCAGTGTACCATGGACGGGAGGAAGGGTAAGACAATTGAAGGCGAGATGGGATAAAACTGTGCATGAGAGAGATCCGTTTGCTTTGGAAGAATTCCCAGGAAGAATTGATGTCAGAGGCAGTGGAGATGGGAGACCAATCCAGACGATTGATGGCTGCTTGAAGACCGTCCCAGTCAGCCTGAGTGAAATGCCAGACTCGTCGACACTGAGGAGGCTCTCTGAGAATGGCCAGAGAGATGTCCACTTTGACAAGCACATGATCAGAAGAACCGATTGGAGCAGAAGAAGAGCAGCAGACATTAGCAGGGAAGTTTGTCATAACCAAGTCTAGAAGAGAAGATACTCCATTGGCTGAGATCCGGGTCGGGAAATTGACAGATTGTGTCAATCCCAGTGAGTCACAGAAGTCCTTTGCTGAGGTGCCATGACTAGTGAGAGAGGAACCCACACCCAACCAGGTGGCATGATGACAGTTGAAGTCACCACATATGAGGAAGAGAGAGTTGGGATGAGTGGATAGAAGTTGGTCCATGTTGTCAGACATTGAAATGTAGATGGAGTCATCACTGTTTGGGGGACGGTACAGAACACATATGAACAAAAGGTGGGAGCGGAGAGGAAGCCGTAACCAGAGGTACTCCTGCGGGTGAGGAGGAAAGAGAGCAGTGCAAGGAGAGTGAGGAAGAGAGTTTTTGACAAAGATAGCCACCCCACCACCAGGCCGAGGCTCAGGTCTATCATACCGGAGGAGCGAGTAACCAGGAAGAGATATTAAGGAATCAGAGACATCTTGAAGGAGGAAAGTCTCTGTTAAGCAGATCAAGTCTGGATTGTCAGAAGCAACCTGTATGGAGAGATCAGTCAGGTTTGAGCGAAGGCCCCGGATGTTTGAGGTCCATACCGTTAATGAAGAGAGAGGGGGAGCATCGGGTACAGGACAGGGGAGGGGAGGAGTAGGGTAAGATGAAGGATGAGAGGGGGAGGTAGGGAGAGCAGTTGATAGTGTTTCAGATGTTGCAGAAGAGTTCCAAGAAAGGGAAGGATGAGGAGGATGAAAGGTTTGATGGTGAAGGGATGCGGCACAGTGAGGGGTTGTTTGAGGGGGGGCAGAGGAAAGTAGAAGGTTTGGGGGGGGTGGAGGTATGAGATAGAAGGGAGACGAAGTGGGGAGGAGGCAGCTTGGAGGAGGAGGGGGGAGGAGAGAGAATTGGAGAGGAATGGTATGGGGGGAGAATTGAAAGGGAGGGATTGGGGGGGAGTTTTGAAGGGGAGGAGTGAGGGGGGAGTTTAGGAGGGGAGGGGCAAGGGGGGAGTTTTGGAGGGAAGGGGAAAGGGGGGAGATCAGGAGTGGAGGGGCAAGGGGGGGGATTAGGAGGGGAGGGGCAAAGGGGAAGTTTAGGAGGGGAAGGGCAAGGGGGGAGTTCAGGAGTGGAGGGGCAAGGGGGGAGTTTAAGAGTGGAGGGGCAAGGGGGAAGTTTCGGAGTGTAGGTGCAAGGGGGGGGATTTGGATGGGAGGGGCAAGAGGAGAGTTTAGAAAGTGGATGATTAATGAAAGACGAACATTGATAACAAATTGGGTTTGTTGTGATTTTCAAGTTAGCAATCCGATTCAGAACGATGGAGGAGGGATGGAATGAATGTGAATTTAGACCATGTAGTGAGGGAGACGTATGAGATATTGAATTTCTTTTTTTTGAAGTGGAATGAGTTGGAGAGGAAATTGAGAAAAGCCTTTTAAATAGGAAGAAAAACAGCGTGTTGTAATATACCACTGAATAAAAAACAGAAGGGGAAAGGTTAAACATATTTAAATAATATTTAAACAGAACTATGAACAATCTTATATGCACAAAAATACCAACGGGGGGGGAGCCGAGAGGGACCACCACGAGTCACGTGAACAGGGCAAACGGTGGATGGCAAGGAGATAATGGGGGTGGGGCGAACAGCACACCTGGACAGAAAATACAGGATGAGACAACAGTACACGTGGAGAAAATAAAATAAATGTTTTTGTTTTTTTTGGTTTTTTTGGGGAGGGGGGGTGGGGATTTAGAACGTTAGACAGTATTATGTTCGGGGTAGAAGGGAAAAAACCAAGAGCCAAGCAAAACATGCTTAAGTTAATAAAACACCGACGGGGGTACAACTACAAGGCCACACACAAGGGCAGAAAACGATTAATTAATTACGAGTTACAAGAAATTCAAACCAAAACTAACTATAATCAAACAATATCGCATGGACGATAAAATAACGAGTTGAAATTTGACAATCTATCTGGGGAAATGGGGGAGAAACACGTGGTCGAAGAACGAACGAACGAATAAGAATGAATAAACGAATGAGCACAGAGAAGGTAATGTCTTTTTTTGTTTGTTTTTTTGAGTTGAGATTTGAGATCTTCATATAAATTTGGCATTATTGGTCGGGGGTGAATACTTTTGCAGGCCACTGTATGTATGCAGCTTGTGTATATATGTGTATGGGATTAAAACCAGGGCTACACATTTAATTTACAATATTAATTTTATAAATTACAAGCAGATAACCCGGTTCCACCAGACTGTTATGTGGGAATTTGTTCCCAATGGAGTGCGGAATATTTCGGGAGTTTGCTAGGAATGTGATTTGAAAGTATCAAACTTTGAAAGTATCAAAAATTTTCTGCAGGGACCCACGGAAAATCCACGTAATGCAAAATTTGACTTCAAGTCCTCAACCCCTTTCTTCTTCAAGTCCTCAACTCCAGCCACCTCCCAGCCCAAGTCCTCAACCCCAAGTCTTCAAACCCCCTCCCCATCCCAAATAGTCAACCCCCTCTCCTCGCTAGTTCTCTGTCCCCTTTTTGCTCCCCCCCCCCCCCCACCCCAACTCTCTTAAGTCTCCTCCACCTTTCATCTTCTAGTTCTCAACTCCCCGCTCCCAACCCCAAGTCTTCAACCCTCCAAGCCTCACCTCCCCTTTCATATCCCTGTGCTTTCTCTGCCCCCCCCCCCCCAACCACACTCCAACTCTCTGTCCTCCACTCCCCATTTCTTCTTCAAGTCCTCACATCCCCCCCTCCCCAACCCCAAATCCTCATAATAGTCACGATCTGATCTGTTTAGACTGCCAAGGTTTCTCTGTGAAGAAAATTAACGAAAATGTAATTATAGGTTGGGCAGAACTGACTGAATAGTTTGTGGTTATATATTATATTTTTACTTCCAGTGTGCGTGCAAACCAGCGACTCTGAGCCTATGCACTGCCCGTGGGCACAACCTAGCCACAAAAATGTACACAACTCAAAATTGCTGAATATCGATATTTGTAGTCGTCCACGTGCACTTAATCTGGATCCAAGAGCTCTTAAGTGAGGTATCATTCTGTATTATATGTGCTGTGATTACCAAGTTTACCCAGTTCAGACATAATTGTGCAAGTTGCATTTATATAGGAATAAAGATGTAGATGTGTCTATGAAGCTTGTGACGACAAGATACGTCATAATTTATCAAGGTGATACATGAATGACAATGAATTAAACGAACGAAGTGGCATTGAAATAGTTTCACTCCATGTGTTTATAATGGAGCAATCAGTAGACTGATATACACTACAATAAATACTGATTGAACACTATAATCAATGCAGTTTATCAGTGCAAACAGCACCTGAACCAGGGCAGAGACCCCATTTTTTGTCAATGTCATAGTTTGAAGTTGTCGCACACCAAGCCTTTCCATCGCTTCGCCCAGTGGTGGTACATGTGTCAAAGGTCTCTCCCAAGAAGATGAAAGGAAAGGTGCAGCTGGACCCTTCCGAATTGCCACCATTCGTACCCTCAGCTGAAAATAAAGCGTATCGCTAGTGATGTTGCTTGACCAAATATAACAAAATAAAACACATACAAACACAATGGGCCATTTTGGAATGCTCAACAAAACCATCATATTTAAATTAAGTAAGATCAACTTTCTTCTCTCTGCCAATCCTTCTCTCTGCCAATCCTTCTCTCTGCCAAACTTCGTAACCACAGCTGGGCCCATCACCCATCTCTGTCAAATCTTCCCCCTTGCCCCTCCCCCCCAAATCTTCCCAAACACCCATCCCTTTCAAATCTCCCCCGCTGCCCCTTCCCTCCTAAACTCCCCCCACACCCCTCCCCTCCGAGACTCTCCCTCACTCCTCCCCTCCTAGACTCCCCTCTCACCCCTCCTCCTCAAAGCGTCCTCCCCGCTTCTTCCCCCTTCCAACTTTCACCTTCATCTTCCTCAACCTTCTGCCTCACTCTTCCCCCTCCTCAAATAACACCTCACTGCACCTCACCCAAACACCATCAAACCTTTTGTCCGCCCCATTCTTCCCTTTCTCCAAGCTATTCTGTAATCTCTGACACACCTGCAACAGCTCTCCCTCCCTCTTCCTCCTCTTCCACATCCTGCCCTACCGCTCCCTCCCCCTGTTCTGTATCCGATGCTCCCCCTTCCTCTTCCTTAACAGTATGGACCTCAAACATCCGGGGCCTTCGCTCAAACTTAACTGATCTCTCCATACAGGTTGCTTCTGACAAACCAGACGTGATCTGCTTAACAGAAACCTTCCTCCTTCATGATGTCTCTGATTCCTTGTTATCTCTCCCAGGTTACTCCCTCCTCCGGTATGATAGACCTGAGCCTCGTCCTGGAGGTGGGGTTGCTATCTTTATAAAAAAACTCTCTTCCTCACGCGCCCTGCACTGCCCTCTCTCCACCTCACCCCCAGGAATACCTTTGCCTACGGCTTCCCCTTCGCTCCCACCTTTTGTTCATATGCGTGTTGTACCGTCCACCAAACAGTGATGACTCCATCTACATCTCGCTGTCTGATAATATGGACCAACTTCTATCTACCCACCCCAACTCTCTCTTCCTCATATGTGGTGATTTCAACTGTCACCATGCCAGTTGGCTGGGGGTGGGTACCTCTCTCACCAGCCATGGCTCTTCAGCAAAGGAATTCTGTGACTCACTGGGACTGACACAATCTGTCAATTTCCCAACCCGGATCTCAGTCAACGGAGAATCTTCTCTTCTGGACTTGGTTATGACTAACTTCCCTGAAAATGTCTGCTGCTCTTCTTCTGCTCCAATCGGCTCTTCTGATCATGTGCTTGTTAAAGTGGACATCTCTCTGACCATTTTCAGGGAGCCTCCTCAGCGTCGACGAGTCTGGCATTTCACTCAGGCCAACTGGCACGGTCTTCAAGCAGCCATCAATCATCTGGACTGGTCTCCCATCTCTACTGCCTCTGACATCAACTCATCCTGGGAATTCTTCCAAAGTAAATTGCTCTCTCTCATGCACAGATTTATCCCTTCTCATCTTCAGTTGTCATACCCTTCCTCCCGTCCATGGTACACGGAATCTTGTGGTGAGGCTATTGCCCAGAAACAACTTGCTTTCGTCTCCTGGAAAGCAAATCCAATGGAAGGAAATCTCATTTCCTTTCACAAAGCCCGAAACAAGTGTGTGTCCACCCTCAGGAGAGCCAGGAAACAATATCTCTCCGTCCTCAGGACCGAACTCTCTTATCTGTCTCCCTCTTCCAAATCCTGGTGGCGTCTGGTGAAATCTGTTTCTGGTGTTTGTTCCCCCTCCATCCCCTCCCTCACCTTAAATGGCCACACGGCTGACTCCGCACGTGAAAAAGCTGAATGCCTCAACTCTGTGTTTGCCTCTAAATCTTGTGTCCCAAACCCATCCCTCTCTGTACCCACCGTACCCAGTCGTACCCAGCTGCTCCTGGACTCTGTGTCCTTTCCTCCTGACAAGGTGGAAAAGTTTCTGTCAACCCTCGACTCTGATTCTGCAACTGGACCTGACGGCATCAGCCCACGGGTCCTAAAATCATGTTCTTCCGCTCTTTCACTCCCCCTCTCTGTTCTCTTCACCCTCTCTTTTGCTCAAGGTCATCTTCCATCTGCTTGGAAATCTGCCAACATCACCGCTTTGCACAAAAAAGGTGCAAAAACAGATCCCAGCAACTACAGACCAATCAGCCTTCTCCCAATTATCAGCAAAGTCATGGAATCCATCATTGCTTCAGATATGAAATCTTTCCTCTTCTCCAATGGCTTGATCTCTGATCATCAATTTGGTTTCAGACCTGGACACTCCACTCTGGACATGCTGCTTCTGCTTTCTCAACAATGGATGGAGGTCCTCAATGCCAAACAGGAAATTAGAGCAGTCTCCCTTGACATATCACGTGCCTTTGATACGGTCTGGCACCCCGCTCTGCTCACCAAACTCTCCTCTTTTGGTATCCATGGAAATCTCCATGCATGGCTGGCGGACTTCCTCTCTAGTCATAGTCAACGTGTGGCCCTGAATGGGTTTCTCTCATCTCCTCTTCCTGTTCAGGCTGGAGTTCCCCAAGGCAGTGTTCTGGGCCCTGTGCTTTTTCTGGTCTTCATCAATGATCTCTCTGACTCTCTTGAAAATCCTCTCTATCTCTTTGCTGACGACTCTACTCTCTGTCGCTCCATTCTTCATCCCTCAGATCGGCAGTCTGCAGCCTCCTCACTCTCTGCAGACCTTGACAAAATCACAGACTGGGCAAACAAGTGGAACATGTCTTTCAATCCTGACAAATCTCACACTCTTACAATGTCTCTCCGAAAACACCGACTGGACAACCCTCCCATCCACTTTCTGAATAATCCTCTCCAAGAAGTTCTGTCACTCAAGCTTTTGGGTCTCACTATCTGCCATGATCTTTCCTGGAAAAACCACATTTCAAATCTGGCCTCCAAAGCCAGTCGCCGACTGGGCATCCTCCGTCGTGCGAAGTCCTTCCTTGGCACACCTGAGCTCCTCACCACATACAAGGCTTTCATCCGCAGCTCAATGGAATACTGCTCTCCCCTCTGGGCTGGTGCTCCTGCCTCACACCTAGCTCGCCTTCACACTGTTGAAACCAAAGCATTCAGAATCATTGGAATCTCCCGCGATGAAGCTAACTCCAAGGGCCTCTCACTCACTCACCGCAGGCAGGTTGGTGGTCTTTCCGTCTTCTACCGACTCCTCTCTGGCCTTGCCCCCCCAGCTCTGTCTTGGCTCTGTCCCGCAAATATTCCTACAGGTCGCACAAGATCTGCGTGCAACCCTCTTATGGTCAAACTACCAAAATCAAGACTCTCTGCTCACCTTCACTCCTTCATTCCTCTTTTCTCCCGCCTCTGGAACAAACTCCCTCACTCTCTTCAATCCCACTCCACCCTCCAAGTCTTTAAAACAGCTGTTCACCACCATCTCTTATCTTCCCCCATCCAAAACCTTGATCTTTTCTACCCCCGCTAATTTCACCCCAATTCCACTTTTTGAAATACCAACTTTTGTCCTGGAAGTCCTTGGTGTCCTTGTGCTTTATACTTCTCCCTCCCCCCCCCCCCCTTCCCACGTCTCCTCCCCCCGGGCCCTCTCCCTTCCACACATCTCCCTGCTCTCGGATGTTGTGTGTGTGTACTTCCCCTTTTCTCCCCATCTTGTCTTCCGCTCCCTCTTTTTGTGTATTTTGTTTGTCTGGTCGATTTGTTTGTGAAGTTAATGTTAGCTCTTTCACGAGCCTCGATTCAGTATACAAAAAAAACACAAAAAAAAAAAAAACTATCATATTGGTCCTTCACAGACAGGGTGTTGCATCACGGAGTATCCCATCTTTCAAAGGGGGCATTAAGCTGACTGCTCTCTCCACTTGCACTTGCTTGTAGGTCTTCGAGACCCTATGGTACTTTACCCAATGAGCATTCCATTGTGTACCAATATCTCAGGCAAAGTTAAAATTTCTGCTTAGCGCCTTTGGGCTTCATGAAAAGCGCTATACAAAATAAATGAATTATTATTATTATTATTATTAATATACGGTGGCACCGCATCGTAACCACAGCTGGGCCACAGTGATGATGCAACCAGCAAACCAAATTCATAATTTCATCCTTTCTCATATTTAAACATCCAAAAATATGTCTTTATTTAAGTCTTTATTTAAGTCTTTATTTAAGTAGTGTTTTAAAAAGTTTATATTTAAACTGCACGAGGGACTGAGGTTCTGGCAAGCAGCCTAATATGGTCCAAATGTCTGAGCCTCAATGATTGCTGCTTTATAAATTGCAACAGGATTTTCACAACCTCCTGCACCATGTTTTGACATTCACATGATGAGAGCTCAGCAACAAGCCAGGGCAAACAGCATTAACAATTATGACTCGTCATTAAATATGACCTTGACGTACTTTCTCGTGGGCAGAAACCATATTTCTTGTCATCATCATAGTTAGAAGTGGTGGAACACCAATAAGAGCCATCTGTGCGTCCCTCCTGTGTGCACGCGGAGTAAGTCTTTCCCTGAAACGTGAAGGGAAATTTGCAAGGCTCCTCGTTTGCGTTGCCTCCGAACGTGCTCAGCTCTGCACAACAGGGACACAATGACCGACCATGTGGATTGCAAAACACAATGACAGATTTTGTGGTTTTAAGTGGAATACTGGGCTACAAAGATAACACAATTACCTACATTTTGGTGAATACCAAATTAACTACATTTGACTATGTGGATTGCAAAACAAAATGACAGATTTTGAGGTTTTCAGTGGAATGCTGCGCTGCAAAGATAATACATAATTACCTACATTTTGGTGAAAGACAATTCTAGGTTGGCCTGTTTAAGCCTCATGGTGCTGTGACCAGAGCTGCTGGTACAAATCCCACATACTCATAACTCTGTTGATTTGTCTGTGATCTCCTATTGTCGCCATAAATCCATGTAATAGTACACCAATATCTACGAATGTCTTTTGTCCTAAATGTAACTAGAAAGCATCAAAAAATGCAAAGCCCATCCGCGTCCGTTTCGATTCAGATGTCTTCTTCTTCTTCTTCCGTATGCTCGAAATAACGAAAACAGTTTTTAAAAATACAGACTTGGCATTTAATACGGAATATTTTTTTTGTGGGGGTGAACTTACTTTTCAAGATGTCTTAGAACCAAAAGTTCATTGGAATTATGTTGAAATTATTCTAGATTTTGTTAATGTGACCTTTAAAAGAAACAAAAACCACATTTGACATTTCGAAGCAAATAAATTGATCCTTGAAAGTGATGTAAACTGATATCGAACTCAATTCACGGACGGTACTGTGTTAAACTTCTGTACGTTTTCCAGAAGTATCTCTTTATTTTGCACATTAGCCAAAAATAAATTCAACAAAAACAAAAGCTAAATTATGACTGGGATTACGGACAGTAAAATTACAGTTCAGTACTTCGTGTAACCCCCACGAGCATTCAGGAGAGCACGTACACGTCGAGGCATGCTGTTCACAAGATTTGCCAAGGTTTGGACAGGAATCGCTTGCCATGCAGTGACAATAGCCTGCTGCAATAAACGCACAGAGGTAGGCTGCTGGTCCAAGTTGTCGATTTGACGCGTTAATTCGGCCCACAAGTTCTCTATCAGATTCATATCCGGGGACATGGCAGGCCACTCCATATGCTCTACACCACGGTCAGCAAGAAAGTGTTGGATCATGCGAGCATGATGAGGCCGTGCATTGTCATCTTGGAAGACAAAGTTTCCTCGAAAGGCTGCACGAGCAAATGGAAGCAATGTTTCTTCCAGAATGACCCTGTACTTGAACTGGTTCAGGTTTCCATTCAAAACAACAAGGTCAGTTTTGCCCCCTGCATAAAAAGCAGCCCCAACGGTCACCCCATCACCTCCAGCTTGGACTCTTGGCACTATACAATCTTCGTTGTGGGCTTCATGCCTTGTCTGCGCACTCGGACGCGGCCATCTTGACGATAGACCAGAAATCTAGACTCGTCACTGAAGGTCACGTGATTCCAGTGTCCTGGCTGCCATTGACGGTGCTCTCTGGCCCACTGCAATCGGCGCTGGCTGTGTTGTCTGGTCAGGCGTGGCTTTCTGAGGGGACGCCTGGCACGATAGCCTGCTTGAACCACTCGTTGGTTGACTAGCCTTCTGGATACAGGCACATTTGTCAGTTGCTGCCACTCAGCCCTAAGCCGATTAGCTGACTTGGTACGGCCATTGCAGACTAACCGGTGCAGCTGGCGATCATCTCTCCTTGTGGTTGTGCGTGGACGTCCTGGCCTCGGTATTGGAGTAGGGACACCCCTCTGAGCATTTCGTTTCAGGATCTTTGACACCTGACCTTGAGTGATGCCATACTGCCGAGCAATAGCACGCTGTTTCATGCCAGAATTTCGTAAAGCCACCACTCCATGACAAACAGCATTGTCAAGTTGACGGACCATCTCCAGAGGAAGCAGCAATAACTTTTGTAGACATGCAGCAGTTGTTTTCCACTAATACAGAATGCAACAACCCTTATATACCCGATTGTGAAGCCTATCGTCAAATGTACCTGTCCTTACATTTTGTCACGCCACCTGTGATATAATCCTGTTATTGACTTCTTGCTGCGAAAGACAATCAGTGACATGGTTCTCTCAACAAAGACATCACCGAAGGGTAAAATAAACTCACCAGATTGATATACTGAGTTCAGAAAGTAAACCCAAGTCAAGAAAAAAAAAAATTCCATATTAAATGCCAAGTCTGTACAAAATGAAAATTTATGATTTTACTCAATCTTGACCTTTTGATCTAAAAAAAACAATCAGCTTCTGCCTTTTGATTGCTGAATCAATTATGTGACCCAATATGCGAATTATTAAAATTTCAGGTCAATTGGATGAAAAGTGATGATTTTATGTGATGCTGACCTTTGACCTTTTGACCAAATTATTAATTTGCCTTCTTCATATTCTCATAATAAAGCTTTGTTGAAAATTTGATGACAAACCTCAATTGGTGAATTTAAATTTCAGGTAAATTGGATGAAAATTGATGATTTTCGGTGACGCTGACCTTTAACCTTTTGACAAAATTATTAATTTGTCTTCTCCGTATTATCATAATAAAGCTTTGGTGAAAATTTGATGACAATAGCTCAAATGGTAAAAAAAAAGTTACGGTCCAGACAGACAGACAGACAAACACACACACACACACACACACACACACACACACAGACACACACATAGAGACACACAGACAGACAAACAAACAAACACAGACACACACACACACACACACACACACACACACACACACACGTGATTGCAAAACCCCATCTCCTGCTGCGCAGGGGACAGGCTATCAAGTACAATCTCCTCAGCAATCCTTATATCACTAGAGAGACAAAAAGTTCCTTAATTTTTCCCACATTGTATTTTGTCCAATATAGAAAGAGGTATCCCGCCCACTTCATCACCTCCCGCCCACTCTGAGACAAGTGGCCATTCACGTGGCCCCACTTGCTTCCTCATTTTTGTCCCCGGTCGCACAGCGGAGCGAAAGGGGGACTATGGTTTTCCCCTCCGTCCGTGTGTGCGTGCGTGCGTCCATGCGTGCGTGCGAACGTGAGTGCGCAAGCAAAGGACCGAATTCTAATTTGGTGTGTGGGTGCAACCCACGTCAAAATCCAAGATGGCCGCCGCCATGTATGTCTGAACCTTGTGAGCGGAATATCTTGAAAAATAAGTGAAGTACCAACTTCTAATCTGGTGTGTGGGTGTATCTACGCATAAGGAAGAACGCTATTGAAAATTGGGTCGCCATGTCAAAATCCAAGATGGCCGCCACCTTAAATATGTCTGAACCTTGTGAGCGAAATATCGTGAAAAATAAACGAACTAATAACGTCTAATCTGGTGTATGGGTGTATCTACACATAAGGAAGAACGCTATTGAAAATTGGGTCGCCACGTGAAAATCCAAGATGGCCGCCACCATATACATGTCTGAACCTTGTGAGCGAAATATCTTGAAAAATAAACGAACTACTAACTTCTAATCTGGTGTTTGGGTGTATCTACGCATAAGGAAGAACGCTATTGAAAATTGGGTCGCCACGTCAAAATCAAAGATGGCCGCCTTGCGTCTTCCACTTTGTCAACTCATCACTTCACCGACGGGTGACCTCGGCATAACGCTTATCCTACATGATATTATGATTATCTGCAGGTGACAGACTATAACATGCTTTTGCTTTTTGATTGTTACATTTTCACAACTATAAAAAGTGATGTAAAATCCATTTAGTTAAATTGTAGATTTTATTTTGAATATTTTGAATATCATTAGTTTAATTTGTTGTCCAACGATTTTCTTTAGGAAACTTCTACTGGAAAGAATTATTTTCTGTGCTACATAAATCTTACAAGAATTTGATATTCGATGTAAATTATTTTTTACTTCAACAAAATGGATCTAAAGCTGTAGAAACGTTGCCATTTCTTTGGAAGTTTCACCTTCTCCCACCCCAAGCAAAATTTTGAGGATCAATGCAAAATGATTAATAAACTAGATGGTATTCATAGAATACTTACCCTGCACAGTCAACTTGGTTTGAGCCAACTCTTCTGTTTTTGAAGGTTTTTTTTCTTTGATCCAATATGGCTGCCAGACCACGTGAGCAATGACATCATAAATTTACATTCTATAATACAATTATTTTTGCGTAGATCATGCTCAATAAATTTCAAAACTAATCAGACTAAGCGTTGTCCCTGTCGAATTATGACGTCATAATTAAGGCACTGATGACATAACCATTAACATATCTTGTTCCCCATGGGGAGTACTTGAAAATGAGCCATGTTTCAATTTTTTCCATGGAGAGGTTTCGAAGATGAAGAGGTGTAACGTTTTTCCAAGTTGGCGTCCGTACCACATGACATATGACGTTATAATTATGAATAAAAAAATTCTGCAGGCTTTGGCGCTCCGATAGTAAAATTTCGTGTCAATCGGACCAACGGCTGCCGAGAAAATGGATTTTTAAAATGCAGACATGCATGTACGACACACGTACGCAACCGAATGCCTAACCCTGTTTTCGCTTCATGAGCGCAGGGTAATAAAGATCACAAGGTTCATGCACAGTGGCGTTACCATCAACAGTGAGCTAAACTGTGATCCTGGTGTGCAACTGAAATTTTTTTTTTAAAGACATAGTGAAAGGTGTCACCGACAGTGGTAGGAGCACAGCAGTCACAGCTGTGGAACGTTCCACCCTTGGTAGGGATCATCAGTACAAAAATAGTGACCTCCACCATCGTCTGTGGCATGAAAGATATTTTGGACTCGTAGGTGTCCATAGCTCCAGACTTTAAAACTGTGGATGCGATTTCAGCTTTTAACGTTGGAATTGACATGTTATTGTGAATTGTGCGAGCAAGAGGAGGGGAGGAAGGCCGTGAAAGTTTGTGGGTTTTTTTTGTTTGTTTTTTTGTTTTTTATATACAGGATCGAGGCTCGTGAAAGAGCTAACATTTATCACACAAAAAATCAAACAGACACACAAAACATATAATAAGGGGAACGGTAGACAAGACGGGGAGAGAAGGGGAAGCACACAATCACAACATTTGAGAGCAGGGACATCGGGAGATCTGTGGGAGGGAGAGGGCTTGGGGGGAGGATGCGTGGGAAAGGGGGGAGGAGGCGTGAGAAAGGGGGGAGGAGGCGTGGGAAGAGGGGGTGGGAGGTGGGAGAAGTATAAAACACAAGGACACTGCTAGTGTTTTCAAATCTACTTCCCTCAATTTAACAAAAACTGATCCACTATAAATTCCAAACCATTGTGGATTAGCATTTGATTTAGTAGGACGGATTATCCTTTTTTGATTGTCCGAAAGGGGCTTTAGTTTCATTAAGTAACAAGATTTATTTTTTATACTTGGGCTAAGGCTCAAAATAGAGCTGACACACAA
>NC_136269.1:93904585-93982085 GCF_964187855.1 Myxine glutinosa
TGACATCGACTGGGAGAAATTTTTGCCCACTCCTCCATGCAGAATTCTTTCAGCTGTGCGATGTTTGAGGGGTTTCTTGCATGCACAGCTCGTTTCAAATCCCCACACAACATCTCGATGGGATTTAGATCCGGGCTTTGACTTGGCCATTCCAGAACCATCCATTTCTTTCTTTTCAGCCATTCCTTGGTGAATTTACTGGTATGTTTAGGGTCATTGTCATGTTGCAAGGTCCACCTTCGGTTGAGCTTCAACTTTCCGACAGATGGCCTCACATTATCGTCAAGCATTCTCTGGTACAATGAAGAATTCATAGTGGATTCTATGATGGTGAGCTGCCCAGGCCCTGATGCAGCAAAGCTGCCCCAAACCATAATATTTACACCACCATGCTTTACAGTTGGTATCAGGTTCTTGTGGTCAAATGCTGTCTTTGGTTTTCGCCAAACATGTCTTCTGGTACTGTGGCCAAATAGCTCTACCTTTGACTCATCTGTCCAGAGCACATTGTTCCAGAAGTGCTGGTCTTTGCCGAGGTGTTCATTGGCAAACTTTAGTCTTGCCCTGATGTTCTTTCTGGACAGCAAAGGTTTCCTCCTGGCACACCTCCCATGTAGATCAAATTTGTGCAGCCTCTTTCTAATGGTAGACCCGTGCACTTTGACATCGACAGTGGCAAGAGCTATCTGTAGGTTCCGTGATGACATTGTGGGGTTCTTAGAGACTTCTTTCAGCATCTTGTGGTCTGGTCTCTGGCTGAACTTGCTGGGGCGGCCTGGCCTGAACAAGTTGGCAGTTGTTTGGAATCTTCTCCACTTGTAGATGATCTTCCAGAAAGTCGAATGATTGATTTCAAATTGTTTGGAGATCTTTTTAAATCCCTTCCCAGACTCGTAGGCATCGAAAACCTTCTTTCTGAAGGCCTCAGAGAGCTCTTTTGATCTCGGCATGGTGACGCCGCACACATCAGCAACAAAGAGCAAACCAAACGAAATGTCTGAGGTTTAAATAAGACAGGTTCCTCCAAGATCCTCTCTAACGATGTTCTAAACATTTGCACCTGAGCTGGTGCACCTGAATTCTAAATTTAGGTATTTGAAGTAGTGATAAACGTAGGGGTGTACTTACTTTTTCCACATGCGAAATTTGCATTTATGTTTTTTAAAATGATACAATGGACTACAAAATGTAAATTTTTCATGATAATTGTTATATTATATCACCTTTATCTATCAATATTGTTGAAATGAAGATCAAGTAGCTGTATGTTGAAATATGTTGAAAAAGTCAAAACTTTACATGGGGTGTACTTACTTTTTCACGTGACTGTAGTATAGTCGTACATAAATACACTACTCACAATAAGTTAGGGATATTGTGGGACTGAGTTCATTCTTTTTATAGAGGTTAGGGTTAGGGTATTGAAATCAAGAATGCTGTGTTTTTTCACACTTATTAATAACCATAGAATTAGGACCAACAACTTTTTTCAAAATAATTAATACACAAAATCAACCACACCGAAGAACCTGCCAATATCCCTAACTTATTGTGAGTAGTGTATGTATAGTATATAGTACAACAACAACAACATGCATTTTAAGGCCATTTTCCCTGCTAGAGCAGGGGTTAGCCTTGCGGTCCCCATGACAATCTTCTCCATTTTGCCCTATTTTCTGCATCTCTACTTGTTAACCCCCTTGCCCGCATTTCTTCTTCCACCATCTTTAGCCAAGTCTTTCTCGGTCTTCCCCGTCCTCTACTTCCTTCTACATTCATTTCCATCACTCTTCTCAACCAGTCACTTTCATCCTTCCTCAACACATGACCAAACCATCTCAACCTGTTCCTCTTCACAGCATCAATCACAGGCTCTATTCCCATCATCTTTCGCAATTCATCATTTGTCTTCCTCTCTCTCAACGATACTCCGCACATCCACCGAACCATTCACATTTCCACCCTTTCCAGCCTTCATTGCTGCTCTACATTCATGACCCATGTCTCGCTCCCATAAATCATAACACTTCTCAAACATGCAGCATACACCTTTCCCTTCAGCTTCAACGACACTCCCCTCCTCATCAGCACGCCACTCAGTTCCCGAAACTTCTTCCATGCACATCTCACTCTAGCAACCGTTGCCGAGTCTGATCCACCTTCTCCATTCAGCATGTCTCTGAGGTAGCAAAATGTTTTCACACCTTCCAGCTTCACGCCGTCTCCAAGATCCAACTCAACATTTTCTCCATCTGCAGCTCCCTCTGTGCACACCTTACATTTGAATGTAGGTGCCACACTGGTTAATGACCCTCTCAGACCGCTACATTTTTGATGAACCCACTCAGCGCACATTGTACATTGAATGGAGTTCACTCCGACACCCGTCCTGCACACAGCACATGGCCACTTCCCAGTTCTTTCTACCTCACCACATGCTTTACCACTTGCCATCACCTTCATCTTTCCTATATTCACCTTCAGACCTTTTGTCTCCATACATTCCTTCCACTTGTTCATCTTTTCCTTCAGTCGATCCATACTTTCCGCAATCAACACCAGATCATCTGCATACAACAACTCCCACGGTAAATCCTCTTTTACGTTCCGAGCCAGCACCTCCATCACAGCTACAAATAGTAGTGGACTTAGTACCGACCCCTGATGCACTCCCACCTTCACCTCAAACTCACAACTGTTCCCGTCCTTCGTCCTTACAGCTGTGCGTGCTCTTTTGTACATTGCCATCACTACTCTGATCAACCATTCCTCCACTTCTAGCTTCCTCAATGCCCATGTCAATACTTCGCGTGGAACCCTATCGAATGCCTTCTCCAGATCAACAAACCCAAGAAACAACTTCTTCCTCTTCTCCATGTACTTCTCCTGCAACTGCCTCACAATAAAGAGTGCATCTGTCGTTCCTCTTCCTGGCATAAATCCAAACTGCATTTCGTCGATCTTCACCTTCTTCCTTATCCTCCTCTCCAACACCCTTTCCAATACCTTCATTCCATGCTCCAATAACTTTATCGCTCGGTACGAGCCACACTCCAGAGGGTCACCTTTCCCCTTGTATAGAGGGACGAGGGTACTCAGTTCCCAAACCACTGGAATGCGGCCTTCTTTCACCACCAGATTACAGATCTCTGTCATTCTCTTTACACCCCAACTTCCTGCTGCCTTCAACATATCTCCCACAACTCCCGTCGGCCCTCCCGCTTTTCTACTCTTCATTGCTTTTATCGCTTCCTCAACTTCCTTCTCAGTTATCTTCTCTGCCGGTCTTAAAACTGGGTTACTCTCTATGTTGCCATCCCATTCATTCTCTGTATTCAACAGCATTTCCATCTATCTTTTCCATCTTCCTTTAATTCCATCTGGGTCGACAACGATTTTTCCCACTTCATCCTTCAAGCAACTCACCCCCATCACATCACACCTCTCTTATATATATAGTCTCTCTAGTTGTATCACCCGACTCAAGTTTCGGCCAGAACACAGGGTTTTAAGCGTGCATCCTCCAGCCTTTGTCAAGAGCAACTTCCCTGCTAACCTCAACCCAGATATACAAGTGGTGGAGGGGGGTGGGCCAAATCAGCCGACCAATCACAAAGCTGCATTATGAGACCTCGTGACATTTAGCCAATCGAACATCTGCCAATGGCAAGCTTGTATCATCAGTGCTTTGCATCTGTTGAGGAGGTACATTCAATTACATCATTTAACCTCAATGTCTGCTGTGTTTTAAATGATCCAATGGAGACCAGCATATCCCAATTTGTGTCTGTCCTCCTCCCCATGGAGTATATCTGGTCTATTTCTCTAGAAGCGACCATATGCCTGTGTTGGAGCTGTAGTCTCCTTTGCGTGAGACGAACTCGTTTGTCCAGTGTGCCAAGCCTACAGCATTCACCTCCTGGCATGGGTTGTGGATGCAGCCAGAACTTCCACATTATCCCATAGGGGAATACGGCCAGCCCGTAATCCATGATGTGCAATAGCAGATCTTTCCGGGTGGTTGCATTCAAAAGTCTGATGTGACTGCTCTCCAACCCAACTATACGTCACCACCAGGTACCAACCCTGCAAACCCTGCCCTCCCTATCCATCCCCTCATTTATGCTCCCAATATTGGCATTGAAGTGACAAGATCATCCGTGGCTGTTTGAACCTTCAACGATCGTGTAACTTACCAACAGAAAAGGTCAGTGTAGATTTAATACAGGATGCAATGTAAAAATGATCATCATAATCCGCTTCAGCGCCCCCAAAATCTCTAGCAATCGCCGGTTTCCGCAGATTGTACCCAAATAGTAATTAAGCGGGTTCATTGTTGTATTTCGTATTTGGGGACAAGTTACCTTCAAGACTAGATTTGCCCCTTTAAGGCGTGAAAGTTTGAAACTAAGGTAAATTCTGGTTTCTTGAAGGACATTAATCTTAGACCATTCGATTTCCCAGGAAATCAGACACTGAACCTGAAATTACATGTCTGTATTTGAATTAAAGGTGTTGTTTGAGATGGAAAAACTGGTTAATCTTTAAATGACCGTATCACTTTAATACATCAGGATTTTGTGGAAATCACATACATATAACTCTCATCAAGCAAAAGTTTGCTTAGTACCCTCTCTGCGGAATGAAATTCGATTTCTAGCCACATTTGTGGGTCCTGCTACCGGAATACGAGTATTTCTTCTATTGTATGGTAAACATCATATAATTTATGTTAAGCATCTGCTAAGAAATTTTTTAAAATTATATTACAGTCTACTTACTAGTTAAAAAACTGGCATTCACAAATTAGGGGTCATCTCCAATTTATTCATTAAATAATGGCAGATATTTTGATTCCCCACTTCCTGTTTTCTTGAATATTTGCTGCGCATTAACCTTTCATTTCAAAAAAGGTAAATATTTGTAATCATTCTCACACATCTTTCAATAAAATATATGTCTATAAAAGGTGGGACAACTTTAATGAGACTTGGCAGGCAGGTAGGTTTGGCCTTCGGTAAGTCAAGTAATGCATTTCATTTTGATCCTTGTCGGTCAAATGTCAATGTCACAACTTAAGGTCAAGTTGTTGTTCAATGAAATTTCAAAGGGGAAACATGAACTTGGTTACTGCTAAACCAATGAGCCATTTGTAATGAAGCTTAACGGAAAGTATTGTCGAGGAAATGACTCCTAGGGGGTAACATTGCTTAGTATTTCTTAGTTAGCTCCTTTGTAAATGTCTTAGAATAAGTGTAAAGTCATTAATTGTGATAGCACATTTGAATCATTAGATGACGTCACCTATCCTGGTATTTGTGTCTAAAAATCAACATTTCTTTGAACCCCTTTTTAATGTCCTGCCTTCTCCTTCTTTAAATCCGCCCTAAATTTTCTTTTAAAGCATTCACTAGGCCATCGGAGTGAGTTTTGGTGAGAGGGATGGCAGAACCACCATTAGCTGCAGGCCTAGTCCGCAGAACATGTAGGTGAGGGGTCGCATAAGGGACGCCCGGCCACCAGACCGGGCAACGGCCAATAGTTCGTGAGAGGGGAGGCGTGCGATGTGTCATCGGTGACGCACATGGCACAAGCAATAAAAGGTGGTGATAATGGGCAGACAGCGGAGTTACCCAGAATTGCCTTGACGGAAAGCTGTGTTTTTTCACTGCTCTGGTTGGACCACAGCCACACCATTCCCCGTCCGAGCCAGAGAATGTCCTCACCTCTCCACGGAACTCAGCACGCGAGACCTGAACAATGCTCTCTCTGCCAAGTAAGCGGGACTTGTGACGATCTCCTGCAGAGTCCTGCCGGGTTTACCGTTATTCCTTTCTGACTTGTGAATTCCCTCTGTGTGCTCTATTGTGGTATGATACTGTGGTTGCTTGGGCCCTAAGGTACATAATTAAGGAAACTCATTCGTCATTGATTTCATGGGCATGTATAATTAATGGGTAATGTGTTTGTTGCATCACCTATTGTTATTGCTTCTTTCTTGTACATTCCCTCCATGTGACCCTTATTGCTTTATTATTGGATATACCTGGTCTTGTAGTGAATTTCGGTGATCGTGAACACTTGGAAATTAAGGAAAGTCAGTTGAGGACTGTAAAACTGTAAATCGAGATGAGGTGTGTGGTACAAATTAGTGTAATTCTTGGCTGGTTCAATAGTCCCAGCAATGTTATTGAGGTGACAAGAGCCATAAGTTTGACCCGTGATGGCCGACCCAGCTGGCCGTTTTGGTCGCGTTGAAGTGACCTGCCAGATTCGTACCAGGCAACTGGAACGAACCATGCAGGTACAACAGTATTAAGTTATTGTACATATAGATCAAAGATCAATGTCGCAGTGGAGGGTGAAAGCCTCAGTTTCAAATGTAACATGAAAAGACCATAAACTGAAAAACCAGTGAATGAATTGGGTGAAAGCTCGGTCGATGTATTCGAAAATTACACACAGATGTTACTGGATATTTTAAAATGTGACTTCTTATTTATTTTGCAGATGTGTGTTCACGCTGTGAGAATTATTACCACACTAGTCTCAGGATACATACATGTCTGTGTGTGTGTTTCTGTTTATCTGGTTTAGGCAAAATTGCTTAAAATAAAAGCTTAACAAAAGCACCCAGCAATTTTTGGACAGGGTTTTGTGGTCTCATGACCACTTCTGTATTTTTATTATTTTTGTTATGCTGCTACAAGTCCACTTCCACTTAATTATCTTCACAGTTTGAACTCATAACATACCATTAAATTAATGAACTCATGAATTTTCCAAGTTTGCAAATTATAGTGGCCGTGCATCCATGGATAAACCAGATATTAAAAAACATCCCATGTTCTTTACTATTTTTCATGAAACCACTGATTCAAACTGATTGCACACGAGCCTCAGATATACATTTTTCCACGAAATACAAATTCGTAAATTAAACAATTTAATCAACATCTGTGATTAGTACATATGCGAGCTACCACCTCTCCGCTCCCCCCACAATCCTCTAACACAAGCATAACTATTACTCACCATGACTTCCTTCATGGCTCCAATTAATTCCATCTTCTTGTGAGGTCAACAGAGAGAGAGAGAGAGAGAGAGAGAGAGAGAGAGAGGGAGAGAGAGAGACAGAGACGGAGACAGACATGGACACGGACATGGACACGGACATGGAGACAGAGACACAGAGAGACACAGAGAGAGACAGAGACACAGAGAGAGACAGAGAGAGAGAGAGAGAGAGACAGACAGAGAAGAGAGAGAGAGAGAGAGAGAGAGAGAGAGAGAGAGAGAGAGAGAGAGAGAGATCTGGCCCAAATCTTTCATGGACTGGCTATCCAGGCCTGACATTTGGCTGGAGCAGGATTTTGGAACTTGTTTCAGGCGTACCAGCGATAATTTGCTTGGATCTTTACCATCCAACATGCAAGTAATGTTGACAGAATGAGGCGCTAGATTAACATACATATGGAGAACGGCACACTTTGAGATGTACGTAGTGGGCGGTGATGAAAAACCCAATCCATCATATTGTATAGGATATGGCCGAGCATCATACCCAGATTAAATAACTCAAAGTGTACCACCTCCACATTATGCTGCATTGGGCCTCTAAGTCATGCATACACACCAGTCCAATGCACTCTCACATGTGTAATATTTAGAGAATTGTGTAATACTCGTATAAATAATTGCTCACTTGCATATTCTAATAATATCTACACTTAGCACAACAATCGACTTACCGGTAGGTAAGTTTTTCTTTCGACCATTTCATTTTGTTGGGGAAATGGCTATATGCAGCCACATCTGGTACACCACATCGAGGTTTCTTCATTTCACTGATTGTGTTTGAGTCTAGCTGACCCGTGACGGGCAACCCATAGAATTTCTGCATAACACGCACGGCGCCGTACAGGTTGAACATGTCTGCAGAGTCGTTTCGCGTTGAGTTTCGCTTTTCGAAGTATCCCACCTTCATCAGGAAGGCCTGTAAAAGGAAAGCCGTTTACTGCGATTCATATCTACAAGGTGATGGATCATTTACTACTTTGTTCAATTATTGAAAGGGAACAATGACAGAATATTCCAATACAATCTATTTATTTTATATGAATCAAGTGATTATAAGCCTATGCTTGATAAATCTCAGCACCTGCAAATCAAAAGCACTTTTCTAAAGATTGTTTGTGAGTGGTAATGTCATGATTGACCAAAGGTTTAACAACTCCATACAAAAAGTAAATTACAACCACCATATTCTGTGAACTGAGCAGTTTGCAGACTACAATACACTCTTTTTTGGCCACACTCGGTGGTGTAATGTTTAGGGCGTCCGCCCCGAGTCTGGAGGTCGGTGGCTCCAACCCCGGCCGGACCATTCCAAAGACTTTAAAATGCTATTTTCTGCTTCCTTGCTTGACGTTCAGCATTAAAAAGGATAGGGCATGGGCAATCCACATCGGTTGGCATCCATGGTAGGAGGAAATTCCTCCTGAGGAAGGACGTCGCTGGTAACCAAAGTATCTTGGGAAATGATGGCAGTGAGGGCACTTTGCCCAAGCTCAGTGGCTGTGTTAAATGTTTGTCTCGTCAGCATGTCCGTGTGTGTCCGTGTGTGTGTGTGTGTGTGTCCGTGTGTGTTCGTGTGTGTGTGTGTGTGTGTGTGTTTGTGCGTGTATGTGTGTGTGTGTGTGTGTGTGTGTGTGTGTGTGTGTGTGTGTGTGTGTGTGTGTGTGTGTGTGTGTCAGCTCTATTACGAGCCTTAGACCTTGTATAAAAAGACATTGCTTTGAATTGACTTCACTACAACAGGCACTTTAAGGCCATTTTCCCTACTAGAGCACGAGTTAGCCTTGCGGTCCCCATGACAATCTTCCCCATTTTGCCCTATTTTCTGCATCTCCCCTTGTTAACCGCATGCCCGCATTTCTTCTTCCACCACCTTTAGCCAAGTCTTTCTCGGTCTTCCCCGTCCTCTGCTTCCTTCTACATTCATTTCCATCACTCTTCTCAACCAGTCACTTTCATCCTTCCTCAACACATGTAGTGTAGGCTGTTATGTCATTTCGTGTTTTTTTTTTGTTAAAAGCAAAATTCCACTTGATTCCTTGTCTTTGGGGTGTCACATGTTCGAAAAAATAGGTTGTTAATTTTTTTAAACGGATTAAGGGTGTCAAATCCAAGATGGCCGCCAAAATATATAAATTCCATTAAAACTAGTATTCTGAACACAGTATGAGGTCCAAATTAATGATAATACCCATAATTTCAATACCAAGGAGTTCAAAAACAATTGATTTCAATATGGCAGTCAAATTCAAAATGGTGGAAAAATCCAAGATGGCCGCCACTTCTTAAATAACCACAGTACAAAAACTTAATGTTCTTGATAACACAAATTGTGAATGATGAAATAGGTCCATTTTGGTGGTAATGCCCACATAAGTAATGCTAGGCCGTTGGGGAAACATGTTACTGATTCGTTGAAATCGGTGGATGCCAGCCATAGTGAGAAATAGTGAGAAAATCCAATATGGCTACCACTGTTTTACACAAAGGTCCACATTGCTATAACAATGATAGCGTAATGTAATTTCCTGTTTGACCATATTTAAATATTCCTGTCTCACAATCATCCGTTTTACCTTACAAGTCCTCGTGTTCATCTCCCACAATGTTCTGAGCTGATTGTCCATTGTTGCTACAGCCGTAGTTCAAACAGCTACAGACCTCTGTGCATGGGAGTTTATTGCTGCGGCAACTACAGGAGTTTCCTTTGCATCCTGATTTGCAGCCACATTTTACCAGCTTAGTGACGGCCTCTGGTGCTGGAGGGTTCAAACACATCACCGGAAGAAATCTATTTTCCTCTGACTTCCATCCGTAGTCAGTGGGAGAAGGAAGGGACGGTTGACTTTCGCATGCCTGCATCCATATCATTGCAATATAATGTGCTCGCAGAATGTGTGGTGTCAATGATCCAGAGGTTGGAGGCAGACTCTCTCCCTCGGCCTGTCGATTTGAGTACAAGAACCATCGTAGTGCATTTACTTTGGTGTGTGTTTTGGATCTGTACAACAAGCAAACGAACCTTTCCAGTTGGTCAATTGCGTTTGGAGAGGGTGTAGCAGCAGATTTGCCAAGTGAAGCAAGTGAATCCAGGACATGAACACCTTCATACACCAGTCCTTTGTCCTGCCGGCGAACCTGCCACACATATCTGATCCTGTGAAAGAATGAAACCCGAGAATAGCTGAGGCGCGGTTAACTCCTAACTTTTCAAAGATAGGTTTGACTGCAATTTTCCGGTAAGGAAATATGTCTCAGCAGGTAGCTGTGGATACATGTGGATCATCAGCAAGAAGACATCGGTATCTGGAGAGTCTATTACAAGTTCTACATCGCCGTTAACTGTTAGGGCATGGAGCAAGAGTAACGTATCCGCTTCTTCATGACCGTGTTTTACCAATTCATCAGGCACACTTACATTACCTTTTGTCTCAGTGCCGAAGGTTACCATGAACTTCTTCAATTTGTTGGCAGAGCTGTTGCTGTGATCCAGAGTCTTTGCAGCTAAATACTCTACAAGTTCTGCCTTGGTTTTGACACTTGAAAGGAAGTCCTTCAAGGAAATATTCTGGATCAGTGTACTATCTTGGATGTGATAGTAGGTCGACTTTCCCTTTGTTCTCTTTTTTCTCATTTGCTCTTTCAGAGAACTTTCGACGTATCTGTCAAATACCAGTCTTACTTCGTCGTAGTTAGCTGCAATCCTGATAAGCTTTTCAAGAAATGACATGGCAAAATCACTGCATGTTTTCATTTTGTCTGTCTTGGAGATGGAGTTAACGAGGGCCATGCCATCTATGACTACAACTTTAAATTTCTCAGACATGTCGGACATGTCAGTTGAAGCTTCTTGCTCAGGCTGCGCTTCTTGTACTTCAGGCGCCTCGGCTTGGGGTGGTACTTCAGTTTGGGAGTTTTCACTCAATACTTGGTCACCAGAAACACTCGGTATGGCATTAGCTGGATCGCTTGTGGCTTCTGTTGGGCTAGGTTGCTCCTTGGTAACTAGCGCTTCAAGATGATGAAGGTCCTTAGCCTTGTCATATGCTAGGAGAAGTGACCCATCCGAAGCGAAAAGGGCATGTGGAACAATTCCAAATTCATACTTCCCAATACAGTCCTTTAGATAAAGGTCTGGACGGCTTCTTGATGCTACTATAAACCTCTGTAGGAGTCCTCGTTCTTCTTTGACTTTAATGAGTTTGTCACCTGCTTTCACTTTCTTCACTGTGTTGGCACTTTTGAAAGTGCCTATGTTCTTTCTCTTCATTGGATCCCACACTGAAAGTTTTCCTTCTGTAAGGCATTCTTTGACAAATGTCTGGAACAACTGTTGTCCGATGGCATCGCGGTCTACTATGTCCTTTGTTACCTTTTCATCAATTACTTTCTTGGTAAGAAGGTTACACAGGTCACTCTCATCGGTTACGAATGGGTCTCCATGAACAACAAATACCTCTGTCAATCTAGCGGAATTTCTCATTACTCGGGTGGACTTTCCCCCTGTGATATCGTGGTGTTGGTCTCTGGTATCAGCACCTTCCATGCCATATTCTCTTTGAAACTCCTCTACTAGATTAGACAAGTCAGGTGCAATCATGAAGAAACGGTCTAGAGCTCTCTCAATTTGGGTTATTCCAGTAATGCCTCCAATGACCTTGAGTTTGCGGTTCTCCTGCTCAATTCCGTGATCTGGACCTATTGAAGTGAATGCAGCAATCCCCTTCGTCACACAGAAATTTCCTTTCAGGAGTTCTGCCCAGACATCTGGAAAAACTTGTTCTGTTTGCTGCATTGTTGACAGGTACAAAGGGAGCAAACGTGCGTAGTTCAGGTGGTCGTGAGCAAAGAAGTACTTGATAAGAGCTTCAGTGCTTTCCATATGCAGCAGCAGGTCCCGTTGTCTGGTAGCTCTAATATACTGAAGGATAGTTTCAAACTGCCTCAAGTAGTTACGGATGTAGTGTTGAATTGGTGCTGTATTGCTTTCAAACTGTCCCAACTTTGTGAGGATATCTCTAGATTCGAACATGGTCATGGTTTCTCTGACGGCATCTCTGAGGTTTTGACGGTTGCCTGTGTTCATGCTGATATCTTTCTGATATGCTTTTTCCAAATCGATGGACGCTTCACTTAGGAACACTTTCTTTTCTGGTGCTTTTGTTAGGAACCTGTCAAAGTAGAGATGGTATAGAGCAAGCAATGTTACAGTATGTGCTTCTAGGGACCTGTACAGATGTTTTCCATTTAGGATTTGCGTTACGGTTGTTGGAGAATATAGTCCAGCTTCGACCCAAGCCTGGTCAATGCCGCTTCCTTCTGCCATATTGAAATTGAATTTGAATTTGACTGCCATATTGAAATTAATTGTATTTGAACTCCTTGGTATTGAAATTATGGGTATTGTCATTAATTTGGACCTCATACTGTGTTCAGAATACCAGTTTTAATGGAATTTATATATTTTGGCGGCCATCTTGGATTTGACACCCTTAATCCGTTTTAAAAAATTAACAACCTATTTTTTCGAACATGTGACACCCCAAAGACAAGGAATCAAGTGGATTTTGCTTTTAACAAAAAAAAAACACGACAGCCATTTTTAAGACATAGCAGCCTACACTAATGACCAAACCATCTCAACCTGTTCCTCTTCACAGCATCCATCACAGGCTCTATTCCCATCATCTTTCGCAATTCATCATTTGTCTTCCTCTCTCTCAACGATACTCCACACATCCACCGAACCATTCGCATTTCCACCCTTTCAAGCCTCCGTTGCTGCTCTACATTCATGACCCATGTCTCGCTCCCATAAATCATAACACTTCTCACACATGCAGCATACACCTTTCCCTTCAGCTTCAACGACACTCCCCTCCTCGTCAGCACACCACTCAGTTCCCGAAACTTCTTCCATGCACATCTCACTCGAGCAACCGTTGCCGAGTCTGATCCACCTTCTCCATCCAGAACGTCTCCTAGGTAGCAAAATGTTTTCACACCTTCCAGCTTCACGCCGTCTCCAAGATCCAACTCAACATTTCCGCCATGGCTTTCACTGATTCTGAATATATATTCTGTGTGCCATCCTTGCATAGCAGTGCTTATCAATTAACAACTGTAAGTGGAGGTTTTAAAAATGAGCCCAATAGTGTGTGGGTAACAGTTTATCTATATAAACGTTTTCCTTGCAGTCTCATAACCAGAACAGCCAGGTCTGACACTCAATGATCCAGGAAGTGCAGAGATTTTCATCACTGGTCATGAGCCAGGTCTGCCAAGGACGAAGATCTCATGAAGGTGGCTGCAATCCTTAACCTTCAACATAGTCAGAGCAAAAAAATTACCAGGATGCTTGTCCTAACCAGCCTTCCTTACTCTCATCAACTTGGGATATTTAAAATCCATCAACTAATGCTTGCAGATACACACCCTGCTTAACATCCATCCGAGGGGCCGCAAACTCAATAGTGCAATGACTTGCCCAAGAAAGCCAGGGTGACAGTTTATGATCAGCATAAGATTCGAACCTGTACTTCAAAGCTCAAAGATGAGTACGTTACCTCTGAGTGATCCGGTCAATCCCTGACTCCCTAGCACTAGATTGTCAAATGATAGACCAGCAGGACACATCACGAAGCATTTTCTAACATCCTGTTCTGGACCCACAGCCCACACACATCCTAATCAGAAAACCGGTCTTCACTTATTGTGGAAAATGCCAGTGCCCTCCAGATCTGGCCTATGCAGATTATGGCCACATTTCAACTTGCATTAATGACTCGTACAATTTAAAGTGAAACTGAAGATATTGAATAGAAAATGAGTAATTATTACTCTTTACAATTTATTTTGTTTCTTTTAAAACAAAAATAGAATGCCACTCGATTTCAGTTACAGCTGTAATCTCCGCTTCTCAAAGCATGGCGTCCATTGGATGTCATGGATGTTATCCGCATCCATATTGTGAAATCGGTAATTCAATCTGCATTTAGGTTGTGGTTATTTAAGAATTACAATTGGCACCTTTTCAAATGAAGGAGGTCATTGTGTAGAAGTACCCTGGCTAAACCACCTCCTTTAGGTTTGCTCTATTTATTCGTGCTTTCTGTAAAGGGTGCCCATATGTGGATGGATATGGCACAGGTTTAGGGAGAAAGGTAGTCCTTAAATGTGCCTGGATTACTTTGTGACATCCTCAGATTGTTTACTTCCAATGAAAAAAGTATAATGAACTTTGGGGAACTATCTCTCCTGATAAGGCTGATCTCACTCACAGGTAAACCTGATATTTAATAATTAAAAAGTCAGAGATGTTTTTCAGCCTTTATGGTCTATCTGACAAACAGATCCAAAAACTGGAATGAAGGCATTGTTCCAATCACAGTTGCCGCAAAATTGTCCAAAATCTACAGGAATCTACAGAACAAAATACAACATTATACAACAACTCAAGACGTACAAGTTGGGTTGCCCTGTTAGTGTTTTGGCCTTCCTGCCTGAGCACATCTGAGTATATAGCTGACGTTGCGATCCTAAGCTCAAATCCCATATGTTTTTTTTTCCATTGTCAGGGCTAGCAGGATAGCTTAGAGGTATGTACACTCGCCTCTAATCTGTTTAGTCTTGGTGTCTCGAATCTTGGCCCAGCTATAAACTGTCATCCTGGTGTCTCGCAGGCAGGGAGAGGCATTGATGTGTGTGCCATCTCTCGGATGGATGTTAAACTGCATGTCCGGTCTGCCAGCTTTAGTTGGTGAACGTTAAAGATCCCACGGTGTCCTTCGTGAAGAGTACATGAGCTATCGTCGGCACCGTGGCAAAATTCCAAATTCCTGCCCTAACCTACCGGAGGCACTGCGGCACAGTGCACCAGCAGCACAGTGACAATCCCAGCAACGATGCAAAACCACAGTCACATGATGAACACAAAATGAAGTCCGTTGTCTGCTATTGACCGAGAAATTCATCTTCAAGTACATGTGATGTGGGTACAAGCTGTAGATCAGTGTTTCAAACAACGAAATCATCAAAAATAGACTATTTGGCCAGAAAAATCAAAGTCATTAGCACTACAACTTTCCCGGGTGGTCCATTAGAACACGCATTATTCATATGGGAAATGGTGTAAGACTGTCAGTAACATGTATAAGAGACAACATTGGCGATGCTACAGCACACCAGACAATACAGCTGTTTGCTGTCAATGGAACAAACTTTGTAACTATGTTGCTCTGTTCGCAGTTCCTTTGTTTATGCTTTGACTGCCAATTTTGCGCATTAGCTGCTTTATGGTGTAGAATCTGCACAAGCTCAAACAGGCAAATCACGGGCCTTCTTTACATCCCCCAGTTTTGAGTGATTAAAATGTGTCCAAATTCCACAAGTAATATCTCGTATAAAAAAGGAAATCCCTCGTAGTACAAAAGAAAGTGGCAAAAAAAAGAAAAAAGTACGATCATTACTGGACAAGAGCCAGCAACGAGCGATCTCCCTGGCCCCCTTCCTGCATTGGCGAGCACAAAAAAAACAGTGCCTGGCCTCCTACGTCCCCATCCAGAGAAAAGGAAAACAAGGAGGTGGTCCCTCACCTTGGCGAGCTCATCATTGCTCTGAGGTTCCGACTCCCCCTCCAAGTAATTCGTGGGCGCAGCGATGGTGAGTGCAGCAAGGCACATGACAGATGCAGCGCACGATGCGAGAGCTCTGGCCATGGCTGTCTCGTTGTCTCACTGAAGAACCGCGAGGAATTCGCTCCTTTAACAGCCCTGGGCACTGTCACTCCCTCGGATGGTTTGGCCGATAACAGCCGCTCCTCTTTGCGTGCAGACCACAGACCCTTGCCCTACCCCTGAGGCCCCTTCCACCGAACTGGCCCTGTTTTTAAAGGGATAGCGGCAAGAGCTTTGTCGTTTTTCTTTTCAAAATAACGGAAATGACGAAAAGCAATCATGAAGTTAATTCAGGCGTTAGACAACCCCAGCAACAGCAAGGTCATGGACGACCGCAATACCTCCTTACTATATGTGAGATACTGTGTATTTTTAAATGCTTACGCGGTTGCTTCAGCCATGAAATGTATCAAAACAGAGGTGCGTCACAAGGGTGTTTGTGTCTGCTGTTGCTCCATTGGTCTGTGCTCATGTTTTTGCTGTATCAAGTGGAAAATGTAAAAAACAAAAACATTGATGGAGGTCACCGGTGGAACATGAAAATAAGTTGGAACATCTGGTTTTTACAATAATACACTTCTTTTGTATACATGGTCGAGGCTCGTGGAATAGCTGTACTGCTGTACAGCAGAATGGAATGGAACTAAATGGAAAGGGGGGAAAACCAACAGAGTAGAAGTGAAGGTGAGAGTGAGATCAAGGGGAAAAGGACACATTGGGGTGAACAAGGTGTACGCAAGTTGAATGAAATGCAGCAATAAGAGGAAGAGGAAAGCAGGGGTGAAACAGAAAAGGAACAAACCGACGGACAACAAACAAACGAGAACAGGTGAGAAAGATGCAGAGTGGTGAAAAAAATCATAATAACCCGGAAAAATGGGAATGCTTGGGAATAGGGTCGTTTGGGGGTAGAACAGATTGTGAGTATGGATTGGGGGGCAAGGGGCATCTGATCATTTCGTGGTGAACAGCTGTGTTGAAGCCCTGGAGGGAAGAATGGGACTGAACAGTATTAGAGGTGATAAATTATAAAAGTGTGGGATTAACCATAAAGTTGTCCATAAAGAGGGGTTCTTTGCTAGTCAGTCCAAAGAAGAGCCACATAAATCATACTAGATGACGACATAGAGCGAGAGGCTGAAATATATTGTTGTACCATCCTTGGGGTATAGAAAGGATATCTCATCGAATCCAAGACTACGAAATCCTACACAATGTCGATGAGTAGGAAACAAAGAAGTTATGAACTTCAATCAGAACCCCACAAGAGGACACAGCCTGAAACTCCCGAATACGAGATGTAAGACAAGTACCGGTATTTAAGCAGCTACAGTGATTCAACTAAATATTCATCAACACGCGGCACAGTCTTACAACAGATGTCGTCTGTACAGACTCAGTAAACTCAACGAAAACAAAACTGAACGATCACTGGAGGAAAAAGGAAAACAAATTTGAACCAAGATGTCTCTATACAAACATGGAAATAATGATGCAAGAAGAACACAGATCTGAATGAATCGAGACTCATCCATGATTAGGCAGAAGGAAACAGAACAAAATGGAGAGAAACCTCTTGGCCGGCCCGTAATAAATCATGAAGCAAATAAATAAGCAGTTAGTGATTGTGAGGTATGGAAAGTAAAATGGAGTGGAAAAGCATGGTCATTGCTCTGTTTTCGATATCTAATTCTGTTTAAGTTTAATCGTAGTGTAGCATTTTCGAAATCCAATAATCAGCCTCGCTCTTTCTCGAAGGGATAGGGAGAGGCTATCGTAATCCGTTTGTGTGCCAATTTGTGTGTCCGCATATCTTCTTTTATGTTAATCATTCATTCTCAGACGTACTTCATTCATTTCGTAAGCAGCCTGTGGCTGCTTCTTGCATCACTGCTGGGAGCACAGCTTCTGCCACCCATGCGGTAATCCCCGTAGGGTAGGGCAATTTGTAATTGGTTCAAAATTCCTACGATAGCTCGTTTACTCTTCACCACCAAAGACATCATGGGACAAGGCCCTCTCAGAGGTTCAGAGAGTCCAGGGGCATTAATTTAAAGGTGGAAAAATTGAAACAGGCTGATTTTTTTCAGGATACATTTATTACACATATATAAAATCACATACTAAAAGTGCCGGAGAATCACAATTGTGGAAAGCTCCGAATTGAAGATGGCTACCGCGACAATGACGTGTAAGAAAAAAAGTCATAACTCGGTTATTAGTATTCATAGAAAGGTGTTTTTAGTGTCTATACTCATGTTTTTGGTTGTCAGGAATCAAATGGAATGTATACAATAAAGACTTGGGCAACATAAATTGACATAAATGAAAAATGGCTGCCAAAACCTAGTGAAATAATGAAAATATAATTACAGAACTAAGTGTTATAGAAAGATGTGTTTGCTGTTTATATCCATGTTTTTGGATGTGGGAAATCGAATTAAATGCATGAAATGGGGATTTGAACAACAGGATTAAAGACAAATTCAGAATGGCGACCAAAGTTGCTGCCAAATTGTGGCAAAATAATGAAAAATTCACTCCTAAGGAAATAGCTGTCAATTAAAACCGTTTTGGTGTCTATGAAACCGTTTTGATGTCGTATGTTCATGTTTTCAGGTGTGGGGAATCAAATGGGGTTAATAAAATGAACATGCGAATAATGGAATTGAACATAGATTTTAAAATAGCACACAAATAATGCAAAGCAGAACTTCAGACTATAAAACGTTTATATAATCTGAACTTGTAGCTATATCAATAATGAGCACGATTACTACCGAACAATGCAGACCACCAACTCAGCAGTAAAACGACACAGATTCAGCCTGTTTCTTGCTCTGCAGGAACATTCTACATGTCTGGCCATAACATTGGCTACAAATAGGTGTGCAGTGAATGCCTGCTTTCCTGCAACCACATGCCTTCCCATATCATGTCTTGCACCGACCGATAAGACGCCACCCATAGCACCTTCTTAGGTGCAACTGTCTTATCTGTTTCGATGGGCTCTAACCTACCGACCGGGTCATTGATACGTGAAACACCCTGCAACCCACGCCTACAGAACATACGTGAAACACCCTGCAACCCACGCCTACAGAACATACGTGAAACACCCTGCAACCCACGCCTACAGAACAGAGACGTTTTGGAACGCTGGAAACATTTTCCATTCAATCATCAAGTAACTGTGTTTAAAAAAACATAATCTCCATAGGTAGGCGGAGAAAACAAATTCAAACGCAAATAAAGGTAAAAAGTGAGGGCCTCAGCCGATGTTCCACAACATGGTCAGGATGGTTGGGAATGCTTATTACTCATTAAAATAAAAATATGATGACATGAAAACAAAATGAGACCATCATTTGCTCAAAAATAAAGAGTGAAATATAATTTAAATAACTTTTCATTTAACAAATCCTCCTGTAGCCATTTTCTGTGAAAATACACTAAATATATTATTAAGAAGAAATTTTGCCGATATGGAGACACCAAGACCTACAAAGACGAAAATAAATAAATAAAACAAGACCTAAAAAGAAATCGCGAAACTTAAGAAATGCCCAAAAAATTTACAAGCGTCTGAATTTGAGGTCCCCATTGAGCTTGCGGCCCAGGCCAAATGGCCCTCGTGGCCCCACCTCTGATTGGTGGTCACCTATGTGGTCACTCTAAAGTCAACCAATCCTGCCTGCCCCTTCAAAAGTACTGTAATCTCTTTACCCCTGGCCTCTTTTTGGGGTTTGTAATGCTAAGAGAATGCTATTGTTAAAACCAAAGGATGTAATTGTGTTATTTTCATGATGAAAAGTTGTCCGTCTTGTAATGAGTGTCTCTAATATGCTGTAGTTTCTGAATTTTAACGATTACACAAAGCTAGGGATATATAAAGGTGTAAGTACTCCATCGATATGCTACATGATTGAATACATCTCCACTCCAGTAGGAAGATCCAGTTGGAAGAGCAATTGACCCTGGAATGAAAGGATTCAAGTGATCCTGCAGCTATGTCAACTACAGAACCACTCTCGGCACATCTTGAAGGGAGAGAGACTGTGATGACGGAGTAGAAGTTAATGGTGTGGTCTCTTTATACAAACCTCATGATGCAATTTGACCACAGTTTCAGGGCCATGCTGCAGTCTTGACACATGGACGGACAGGACCCAAAATACTTCCGGTGCAGGCTGGCATCCGGTTTTGGGTTGGGGAGGATGGGAAGGTTGGGTAATAACTTCCGTAGTTTGCATATGAACAAACAGACATAATTAATTAATCAATGGAAATAAAAGGAAGGATTCAAACGCAGGTTCAAATTTTATGTGGCTTGTTAGTGTTTCCATCTGAACTTCAGCATCATGACACGTGGTGCCAAGGTTCAAATCCCATACACAAGATGGTGTTTGTTCATTGTCCATACCAATGTTCTTGTAATTCATGTAAATAAGGTAAATTGACATCTACAAAAGTCTTTCTCCTGAATCTGATGAATTTTCCAAACTCTTCCATGAGCCCCAGATCATTGTAATAAATGGAAAAGTAATGGAACCTAACTCAATGTTGATCAAGCCAGCATAGCAGTTTGTCACATGCTTACCACTTGTTACAACACATCTTGTGTGTGATTACAGTCACAGGCAAATGCTTCACAACAGAAGTGAAGTGATGTGTATGTGAAGCACCAATCACCCAAAACGGTTTTCAGGTTTCTTTAGGTTTTCAGGTTTCAGGTTTCTCTCCCTTTTAACGTAGAGCGTAGTTTGGAGAGGGAGATACGAGGGGAAATCAAAAGCTTATATGGATGAGATAGTCCAATAAACGCAAATGTTTATTTTGTTTTCCAAAATGTAAGCATACAAGGCCTGTCTCAATAAAGGGTGTGCAGACTTTAATATTGCAGAATTTTTACGGCGTAGCCCGTAGGGCAATTCCGTCTGGAGCAGCGTTTCTCTGTCCGTCCGGTGTATGTATATACAGTATGTCCCTCACAAACATCCACCAATCAGAGCTGACGATCTGATCACATGACAGGGCGACAGCAGATCCTCCACTCAGCAGATCCAAGCCCCGATACGCCATTGTTAGACTATCGGTCTTGTTTCTAGCAGAGAGGGGGGTTATGTTGAGTGTTACTAACACCTCATAACAGATGTTCTTCACGTGTGATGGAATGGTTGCACGTGATCAGTCAGCTTTTACCCATAAGGCAGTGCAGAACGACAAGGTAGTATTGTTTTTGATACATAAAATCTGTACACATTTTATTGAGACACCCTGTATATCATTAATTCATAAGCAAGGGGTTTAAAATACAAATTTTGCACGTTGTTGCCAATATGACATGAAAAGTGCGCATTTCTCTTGCATTAGAAATGTATGTAGCAAACTGCGGTTCTGCTCCTCAATAATATTGTGAACTAGAACGGCACTCAGTAGAGAGCATACCTCCACCTGGTTGGCCATATCACTCAATGGTGAAGAATCACTTAAAAAATTCTACTACCTGGACCCGGATCCGGATCTTTACCAAAATGGAATCTCTTTGTCCTTGTCAGACCCCCAAACGGTCCAACAAGTTTCGTCCAAATCCGTCCATAACTTTTTGAGATGTCTCGCTATGTATCGTTTTTGGCCCTATCTCCTAATGGTGAAGAATCACTTTAAAAATTCTAGTAGCCGGATCCGAATCCGGATCTTCACCAAAATCTAATCATTTCGTCCTTGTCACATACGCTACATCTCTGCCAAATTTCGTCTGAATCCTTTCACAACTTTTTGAGATATTTTGTTCACAAACGGACAAACAGAAAACAAAGAGACAGACAGACAACAACACAACAAAACCTCCATCCACCTTTGGTGAAGGAGGTAAAAATTGCCTCAGTTACATGCATTTGAGACATTATGTATAGCGATCTGCGGTAACATATCCAAGTTGGGATTTAACACTTTTACATGTTGACTTCCCTTCCAGACATGTCAACCAGACAATTGTGTCATATTTGTCTCTGAAGCGGATTTTTTGCTACTATATTTGTCTCTGTAGCCAAAAGTCTACTGCCCATTTCCTCCAACAAAAGGATAACACCTGAATCATCATCTTCGCTTTTCTTCCAATGGCGGCTAGATGCATACCTTTATCAACTTTCAGTGGAAAAAACCCACCGTTGGAATTGTTAGCCCACGCAAACTGATAATAGACTTGGCAAGACATAGTATACCTCTCAACTGACTCATTTTGCTTTGGAAAACAAACTTCTCTCTTAAGATAAAGCTCAACTCATTGCCATCAGTTTGGCAAAAATAGTTTGTACAAGCCTTAAGTTTGGAAATAAGTGTGCCTTTTCTTCCAGGAAATAGTTTTAGAAACAAACATTGTTTAAATATGATGCGTAAATGGAAAACAAAAACCCACAATGGCAAATATCCTGCTCAAGTACCTGGCTTTCAGTACCAATATTAAGTCTGACAGGAGAGCCATTCATGGTAGCACACTTGCCTACGCGCTGTGTAGTATGGGTTTGATTCTTGACTCAAAAATGACATCCTCGAAGTTAACAAACAGGGTGTTGCATTACAAAGTGCACCATCC
Organism: Myxine glutinosa; assembly: GCF_964187855.1. Taxonomy (NCBI): domain Eukaryota; kingdom Metazoa; phylum Chordata; class Myxini; order Myxiniformes; family Myxinidae; genus Myxine; species Myxine glutinosa. The sequence goes on from NC_136269.1 coordinate 93,926,933, forward strand.
CTGGACAGATGTTAGGCTGGGATCCCATCTGCTAGCATTAATTGGTCGATGTCAAAGATACCACAGTATCATTCACAAAGAACAGGTGGATAATTGTCGGCACTTTGACCAGATTCCGAATTCCTACCCCAGTCCGGCCTATGGTTAAGCAATGCAACCGCCTCAATGAGGTTCTCAGCCTACCCGGAACATGACTGGTGATGAAAACTTTCTTCATGACCCGGATAACTCACAGGGAACAGTTTGCCCTTGTGTTTCTGCAAAATAACACCTATAATTCCAATATCAGAAGCATCCGTCCATAACACAAATGCACACTCTTAGCTCCAGTAGTCTCAAGATGGGTTTGTAAAGGAGAAATGCCATCAATATAGCTATAAGCAATATCCATCGCAACTTCGTCATTCCGCATACTAGCGTAGTTCTGGAGTTCATCATCTCAAATAGCATCTTCAAAAAGTCAAAGGTGTTGTCGTGGAAGTGGTTTGGGACTCAAGACCAATGACCGGAAAACAGGTTTACAAAAGATCCAGACTTTATTAACTGGTTGTTCACTTCATTCCAATACCAAATAACTACCGTTTAACTCAATGGACCAGGTAACTCTATCCGCATAGTCCCTCTTCCTTGGCCGATGTCTTCTCCGCAGCGCCGTACTCGTGGTACGCGTTCATTCCATCGGGCAGAGCTTCTGAGGACAAGTGTGTTGACTCAAAGTTTGCTCTGGTTTATATGGACAAACTGGAGTTAATCCCCTGTGCGCTGAATGTTAATCCTCCGTGCGCTAAAGCTCCTTGGTCATCCACAATCGCCCTCCTGGCATCAACTCGCTCCCCTCCTGCTGTGAGTTCCATTTACCTCACAATAGGAGGGTGCTCTAGCCCGGGGCTGTACAGGAGGTGGACAACGGACTCCCAGCTTTAACAGAGCGAGATACATTCCTAACATTCTTACGACCACCTATTGGTTCACTCACCAATCTCATAACTAGTTACATAGTATGAAGATTTATTCTACCACAGTGTCATATGTCATCACAAATGCTGTCTTACGGACATTTTCATCAGCCAATACCCTTTACTAAAGTCAATTTTGGTAAAATACTATTTCCACAGATCTTCTAGAAGAGGTCACTAACTGACACCATTGACTGAAGATCAAATACAGTGATCTTATGAACCTTTAGTTATAGTCAACACATGCTGTTTGTCCCATTCTTTTTATGATATACCACCACCGGTGATGCATATGACGAATTAGACTGCCAAACTATTCCCATCTCTGACATCCCTGCATGTCCTGACTAAGGGACTCCCTAACTTTGTAAAGAATTGGATGTGGTTTTCACCAAAGCTGCTCTCTTGTAGTAAGGTTGATGTGATGACTGATTACAGTCGTGGTCCCCAGAAAATTAGGAAACACTACTTGGTACTCATTGACCAAGAACCTCAACTGTTCACTTTGAGCACACGTGAGATGTGAGTCATACCTCAAATATGCCACCATTACCTTGGGTTTGTAAGTACCGGGCTCCAACACATTCTTGTCATTGATTGCATTTTAGGTGAGGTCAGTCTTTTGAGACTGCCACTGGTAGTATGTAACCCAGTGCTACCTGCCACATGGTCGGGTTGTCAGCGACTTAACCGACACCCCTCACTGGCTTTGGCACTGGCTAATTGGGATGGGTGATTGTGACTCCCTGTCAGGACTAAAATCAACACCTGAAAAAGAGGAGATGAGCTCCCGAAGGGAGCCAACGGCCATCCAGTACAGAGATGGTGTCTCCTAAAAAAACACCCAATGGGGGTAGGAAAATATATTTTTCCACCTGACCTAGTTACTCCCTTCTGCACATTGGTCGTGTGAAGAGGTTTCCTTGTTTCAGAACTAGGTGAAGATTTTGCCAGTTTTTCCTCTTCTTCCTCTGTGTAGCCCTTCACAAATTAGTGGATTTCAGTCTAGTTTAGGGTGAACTATCATAAATAAATAAATAAAATCCTTCATAGTTGCCTCACAAAGCCCCACAATCGCCACACGAACCACATCTAAGTCTGTCGTCTCGACAGCTGGAGATATGTTTCTCGCCTGAACTTTATCACAAAATTTCAGCTGATCACTACTCTATATAGGATGTCTGGTATCTGGTAACACAAGAGGCAAACTGATCATCCTGTGCCTGGGCCCAAGTGGTCATTGTGCAATCGCTGGCTCAACATTATCTGGTGCCATCAGTCCGAGCGCATTATCATCTATCAAGTTGTCGATTGCATCCAGCAGGAACTGGACTTCAACCTTACCAGCCAGGCAATGCATGAGCATTTACCATATTGATTACTGCTACCTTTAATACCATGTTGTCAATCAAAAGCATAAATATTAACTTCCTAAGGTACTAATCCTCCTTCACCTACCTTTTCCTTATCACAACTCCACTGCAACCTGTGTCAATCAAGATCTATGCCCAAATCCTCCGTACATTTTTACCCATTACTGACATATATCTGCCTTCTGGTACCAGTGAGGGGTTGGATACAGGTGCGGTGCAAGAAATGAACGATCCTCTTGAATACACTATTACAGGTCAGTATCTGTCACCTCTACCGTAAAAGCTTGAGTTTTCAAAAGGAATCAGTCTCCCATGTCTCGATCTTTGCAGTTCACAAGAATCACCTGCTGATGCTTTTCTCCAGGAACTTTCACACACTATTCCAGCAGGCATTTGCACCCAAAGCTTTGTACTTTTTGGAAATGACGTTCATTCTCTCGCTACATTTAATAACTGATTGTGTGCATAACACCACCTCCAAACCATGCAGCACCTTCAACTTGAACCTTTCAATCCACAGGTCTACGGCAAAAAATGTACTTATGTAACTCTGCATCTTGCAATGTAAACTTCCCATTCCTGTTCAGGATGGCAGTTGAATTCTCTTTTACCTAAACCCTGGCATTGGCACACTGTGCAATGATTGGCAGATGTCTGTTATCAGCAATCAGGAAATTATTTGCAATCCAACTAACTCTAAGCTTCCACAAGTGGACTCTCAAGCTTTTTGGCCACACACTAATACATTGTTCCTTCCCTAACAATTAATGGAGGTTACCAATTGGCTGCTCAGTCTTTGACAGGTCAACCCACTTTATCAAGTAATTTGTCAATCTGACTATAAATTTCTCAAAGCGCTCCCATATTCTGGCTTGACACTCCTCTAGTTGGTCCTATACCTATCCTCAGTTAAATCATGGCCTTTCAAAAGCAATTATTTCCACTGGTCATATATCAACAGCCATCACATCGGTCAACCTTCAATAAACATCAAGCACCTTGCTAGTGAACAGAGCACTGAGTGAAGAAGCTCACCTTTTCCCACTCGCTGTTCGTAGTAAGATGCTTAAATCCCCATAGGTATCTTTCTAACTCATCCTCCGCCTTATTAATAAATTCAGCAAACTTTGGAGTGCTCGTCTGCACAAAGTTATTGACATTCTCTAGGTGAATGGCTAAGTGAGCACTTTATAGTCTGAGACGCTTCATCCCCAAGTTACATATACAGCAATATCCCGGCCTACGTCATTAATTGGTTCCATAAGCCGTGACATAACTCCGTTTTTGACGTAAACTGGGCGTAATGCCTTTAAAATGCCCTAAAATGAAGACAAACACCGTAACCATGCAGCATTGATGTTAAGCACTGCCTGGTAGACGTTATAGTTTTTCCAAAACTGCCGGATGTTGATGCCTTCCTCCTCCGACGTTGCATCGACAGCCTGACGAAGAGTGCGGCGGAGATAGTCGCGCTTAAAAAGCGCCATCACACCCTGGTCCATAGGCTGGATGAGCGATGTGGTGTTGGGTGGCAAGTACACCACCTTCGCATTGGGGTCGAAATCACCGAGGTTAGTGGGATGGCCAGGTGCATTGTCCAAAATCAGCAGCAGTTTAAATTGAATTTTCTTCTCTCGACAATAGCTCTTGACAGCCGGGATGAAATGATTGATGAACCATTCTTCAAAAATTATGACGGTTACCCATGCCTTCATATTGTTCATCCAAATGATGGGAAGAGACGCCTTCGGGATGTTCTTAAGTGCCCGGGGGTTCGCCGCATGATACACCAAGAGCAGCTTCAGCTTGAAGTCGCCGGTGCAATTATGCCCAAGCATTAGCGTTAGCCGCTCCTTCGCGACTTTGTAGCCTGGCATGGTCTTCTCCTCCTTCTAGATAAAGGATCTGTCAGGTATCCTCTTCCAAAAAAGGCCCGTTTCGTCGACGTTGAAGATCTGCTCGGGCAAGAATCCCTCATCCTCAATGATCTTCTTCAATGTCGCAGGAAATTCCTCAGCGGCTACGGTGTCAGCAGCTGCGGCTTCGCCCTGAATCTTGACGTTGTGCAAGCTGAAGTGCCGTTTAAAGCATGCAAACCATCCAGAGCTTGCAACGAAGGTTGTGTCCTTATCCTCCGGGTACTTCTTCAGAAGATCCTGGAGCAAAGACCTCACCTTCTCCTGTATCAGCAGCTGGCTCATTGGTATGCATTCGTATTGGTATGCATTGGTATTATGATGTAGGAGTGACGTAAAGTCGCACATAATGACGTTCGCTGAACTGAAATTTACTCTAGAAGAGTGGCGTAAAGTCGGATTTGACGTAGGTCGAAATGGCGTAAAACGGGGTATTGCTGTATAACCTTCTAACCTCCTCTCTTTTTCAGCCTCGAGCATTTTATCCTCTATCAGGCATGAGCCTTCAAACATCAGTTTTGGCCTCCAGCCTTTTACTTTCAGTGAGCCTTTCAGATTTGAGCCTTTTGGCATATCACAGACACTCCTAACAGTGCACTACTGTTAACTTCACACTCCAAAGCAGTGACTACTCACACCACAATTTTGCAGGCAGTCTCACCAGAGCAGAACCACCAGATGCAGGACCAGCACATTGGTCATTTCCACTCCACTCATCGGCATGCATCAACAACTGTCCAGTTCAAGACAGCTCCACAGCCACGTCTACAAGAATCTTCTTCTCTTCTCCTCTTCTCTTCTCTTCTCTCTCCTGCATGCATACAGGGTGCCTTCTTGGTTGAGGACTATATTCACTGAAGATTCTCCCATGCTTCGACATATGCACTGGAACTGCTGTGCCACCAAGGAGAAATGAGAAAATATTGCACCGTCTGCACTGCAGCAGGTATTCATGCTCCATACACATGCAGCCTATTTCACAATCGGCACTTCAAGTGGAAAAGTCGATCCCTGACAAGCCCCCAAATGTCAAAAAAATGACCTTTGATCGATCGATGTCCAACCAACAATCAAGTAAAGTCCAAATTGCTTTTACTTTAAGATAATGCCACTCATATAAAAAGCTCACATTTCCAAAAGCCTCCAGAACGCCACTCCCACATATAACATATTTACATATCTAGAATAAACTGCTCGATGCCACGAGATTGTTCTATATCTGGAAGCATGAAAAAAATTTCCCAAACATTCGCAATTCCTCCGCAGGCTGTAAAATCTAACTACGACATTAATATTTGTTACCTTTTTACTGTACTCAACTACACCATTGAGAAATATCTCACGAAACAAACATTACAGAGCCATGTATAAGAAACAAATTATTCTGTATTGAATCATAGGTATATTATTTCATATGCAGCCTGTGGCTGATGGTTACGTCATTGCTGGGAGAGCAGCTCTGCCACTGATGCAGTTCCCCCTGTTTCCAGTAAGCTGGTACTCATTCTAACGACCTTGGAAGGATGACAGGCCACCTGCTATTATTTAACGACACGACAGGACCTCAAACTCAAGACCCACAGAAGATCTTAAGCCAGCCACTTTAACCGTTAAGCCAACACCAGACATAATCGTAGGTATAGAAGCATTAACATTGCACTGAGCACAGTACACCACAAAACAATCACTGGTGAAGAATTTGTGACATCATTTAAAAATTAAAGTGGCATTTTGACTGTAGTATTACTTCTGCTATAGAAGGTGGATGGAGGTTATGTTTTCACCTCTGTCTGTCTGTCTGTCTGATTGTCTGTGAGCAGGATATCTCAAAAAGTTATTGAGGCGTTCGGATGAAACTTGGTGGACAGGTTGGGTGATTGACAAGGACTAATTGATTCAATTTTGGTGAAGATCCTGATGCGAATCAGGCCACTGCAATTTTTAAAGTGATTCTTCACCATTGAGGGACAGGGTCAAAAACGATATATCGCACAATATCTCAATAAGTTGTCAACGGGTTATGACAAAACTTGGTGGACGAGTTGGTTAGATGACAGGAACAAGTCGATTAGATTTTGGTTCAGGTCCGGATCCAGATCTGGCCTATCAGTGGGATGCAAAACATAAGCTGTTCAGCCTGATGGAGGTATTCATGCTACCGAGTGCCGTTCTTGTTAGCCCACGCATGAGTTTAGCAAACATGCATGAGAAGTGAAAAGGAGGGTTTAGCAATTGGTTCATGTCTGTCCATCCATCCTTCTGTCTGTCTTTCTGTCTACAAACGTCAGTTTAAGGTCAAGGAACAACTTATTTATACTGAACTAGCAGAAGTACCCGGCATTGCCGGGTGGGGGAAGGGAGGGGAGGGGGAAGGGGAGGGGAGGGGGAAGGGGAGGGGAGAGGAACGGGGGGGGGTAGGGGAGGAGAGGGTGGGGAGGGGAGAAGGGGGGGAGGGGAGAAGAGGGGGGGATGGGGAGGGGGAGGAATGGGAGGGGGAGGAATGGGAGGGGGGGAGGGGGAGTGGAGGGGCAGGGGGAAGGGGGAGGGGAGGGGGGAGGGGAGGGGGAGGGGGGAGGGGAGGGGGGAGTCAAGTCAGAAGTCATTGTCGTCAATTGAATGTCGCATTTATTTTTTATTCCCTGTCAAATGGCATTGGTCCCGCATTCCGAACCCGGAAGTCGGACGTCATTGTCGTCAAAGTTGAAAAATTAACGTTACGAAATACGCTGATGACGTCATAATTTTAAAACCCAAAGGTTTTTTAAACATTTAAGGTGTGCTGTAGTTTCTCTGGGACGTACTGATTCCGAATATGAAGTTGAAAAATTAACGTTCCGAAATACGCTGATGACGTCATAATTTTAAAACGCGAAGTTTAAAAAATTTTAAGGTGTGCTGTAGTTGCTCTGAGACGTACTGATTCCGAATATTCCTTTGGTTTTGCTCTGCGATGAGTAGTTCTCGAGTTATAAGAGGACAAACAAACAAACATACTTTACTGCTTTATATATATAGATGTTATATTCTGAACACAAATTGGATCACACATGTGGAGTAATGAGATTTTTGTTTTTCTCTGTCTGTCCTCTTGGTAGTCATACAAAATTGAAAATAATTCCAAATAGGAAACTTAATGTTTTAAAGGATATCATAAAGGACAATTACACCAGGTATGGATAACTAATGCAACATGTTAGATTGGGTGGTGTACTGCATGAACGATGGTAAAATGACAGAAAGTTCCAAAATTAATTTACTTGTACGACTTTCACAATCTTTATGTTATTTAAATTTAATTATATACTTGAACACTGCAGAACACAAATCACCTTCTTTGTACTTTCAAAACCCTTCTGCTTAGCAGTACTTGGACATGTTGAATAAGGTGGTGTATATGGTGATGTATAAAACTGCTTCATAGTGGTAAACTTCCGGGAATTTAAAAAAAAGTATCTTGAACATCATTATTTTATTAAAATGGAAGTATGCACTTGTACACTTTGTGGGATATGTTCTATGAACTCTCTAGTTGACTTTTGTTTTTAATAGTTTTTTTGGCATTTCACACACACTTACTCTCCAATTAGATGATATATTTCAGAGATAGCTGCTTTTCTATGTGAAAAAGTGAAAGAGCTTTTGCAAGGAGAGTTAAAAGGAGAACTTTATAAAAAATCTTGATATCAGAAAAATGGCAAGATATCCTAGTGGGCACATACTCATTTCTGAGTTGTCTAGCCTGGGTTTGGATCTCGGCCCCGCTAAAAAAAGTCACAATTGTGTTTCGCAGGCAGGGTGAGGCCTCAACATATGTACCGTCCCGAGAAATGGATGTCAAACTAGGTGTAGCATCTTTCAGCATTAGTTGGTAGATGCTAAAGAGGATAGGAGTACAAATTCCTTAAAGAGCATTAGAAAAGGTCATTTAGGTTGGTGGTGTAGTGGTTAAGGGTGTGGGGGAGGGTTGAGGCCACAATGAAGCTAGTCAGGGCTTGATCATTCACAAAAGATAAAATGTAAGACCATGTGAGAGGAGGCAGAGAACTGAATGGTTATCAACATGTCTGCTATTGGTTAAGAGGCACTGTACCACAGTCTGTTATTAACTGAGGCTGATGACAACCAGAGATGTTTATTGGTGCACCATGGAGTTGTTGCAAACTTTCAGACTGTTGAACAAAGTAATTAAAACATTATAAGGTGATCGACAACGGCTTACATTGAAGGTCAGACACCGAATGCTCAACATTCTAGTCACCCAGAGTTACAGCTTCACCTTGTATATCACCTAGAATAAGTATCACCTTAAAAAATGCCGTACACACAGTGCCTGATAGCGTTTCTTCTTTTCACCCCTTAACTCTCGTCCATCCATCTAACTTGTCATCTCTTTCACACATCTGTCTCAACATCCATATCAACCACACTTTCACTTTTCCTTTTCATGTGTCATTGGATGTTGGTTCAGCAAGCACTTCCAATCGGAGATGCCAGCCATTAGCACAAGTTGTTTTATTATTTCCATTGGTTAAATCAGCATAGCAGCCTTTGTTATCATTGGCCAGGTGTGGGCAGTCCCTCCAATCGACACAACCTCCCAGTTGAAAACTACGCTGCTTTCAAAACGCCAATGATATTCCAGGTGCGCTTTCGGACCATGCAATATGCCAAAATATCTTTGTTACATTAAACATTTATTTGCAGGGCTTTGGGCCTAAGTACGCCCTACTCCTGTGCAGCAGTCTGTTTCATTCAACATCACAACAATAGCTTTTACTCACAATTTTCTTCCAGTCGTACAGCAATGAAGCCAAAACAATGATGTCTGAGTTCCAAAATACCATTACCAAGGTGGATTGGCTAGACCAAGATTCAAAATATTAATACCAAGCAGGTACCCGCAGAACATTCACACAATGTAAAACTCAAGTCCTCAACTCCCCTTCCACCCTCCCCCCACCCCCCAAGTGTGTAATTTCCAAAATTTCCAAGTAATTTCCAAACTCCAAGTAATCAACAAAATTATTTACTGCCAGTTAGAAGTAACATCAGCGGTCCCGGATATACGTCACATTTCTTATTATAAAGGGTCAAAGTAAGCAGTAATACACGTAATGTTAAAACAGGCAAGCACATGGTATGTCTTAAAAAATACCTTTTTTATGGGATATTGCCCGCGAGAAAGCCTACAGGGCCACTCAAGGTGGGAGCTACACAAAGAAAACAAAAGCAGGACAACCAGCTCCTTGCTGGTCGAATAACGACCGGAAGGAGCGTATAACTTCCAGGACTCGAGTCGGCCAGATTAAAGGACAAGGGGATTAACCCCCCCTTGATAAGGGGAGAGCCGACGTCCGAGATCCGTAACAATATATATATATATATATATATATATATATTGTGAGAAACAACCTTGTTCTCACCAAATTAGTGCCCCGCCCACCACGTCACGTGACCTCCTTTCAGCCTCACGCGATTGGGTGGCTATTCGGCACGCGATTTGGTGGAGGGAGAGAGAGCCGGCCGCCATCTTGTGCGACGGACGTGGCTCGAAGGCGTCGAGTGGAAAATAGAAAAACGGGTATTTTTTAAGCCTCACGACAGCCGAGTTATACTGATCGTTTATAGTTCTGTATTTTAAGAGTGAGTAACTCCGGAAGAGAACGAGTGATTCCCGGATATCGTAGATTGGAACTGTGAGTCATATTGCCTGTGTCGTGTTTGGAGCTTCTGGTGCCGACAGTTCCTGCAGGCTTTGTGCTGTGTATTCCACTCTGTTACCATCCATTGTTTTTGAGATCGAGCCAATAAATCATCGTGCCTACCCCTAGAGGCCGGTTTAAAACACAGTTGTGTTTATTGAGTTCTCTTTGTCCACCCCGTGGACTACTTGAAGCCCGGACATTAACGTCAGTATTCCGGGCTGGAAGCCTTTAACAGCCGGGATCGCGACAAATGGGTTGCTCGTCCAAGGATTATTCAAGTAAGAGACATTCGAACTGAGACGGGAATTCTGCAGTGGACGACATCTTCCTGCATCTGCTCATCGTTTCCTCACCAGCAGACGCCATCTTGGAGGAACTTTCTCACCAGCAGACGCCATCTTGGAGGAACCTTCTCACCAGCAGACGCCATCTTGGAGGAACCTTCTCACCAGCAGACGCCATCTTGGAGGAACCTTCTCACCAGCAGACGCCATCTTGGAGGAACCTTCTCACCAGCAGACGCCATCTTGGAGGAACCTTCTCACCAGCAGACGCCATCTTGGAGGAACCTTCTCACCAGCAGACGCCATCTTGGAGGAACCTTCTCACCAGCAGACGCCATCTTGGAGGAACCTTCTCACCAGCAGACGCCATCTTGGAGGAACTTTCTCACCATAGGACGCTATCTTGTGTGGTACTTCACTACCGGATAAGTGAATAGTTTCCGGATCCCTCCAAACAAACCGACGTCATCAAAAAAAAAAAAAAAAAAAAAAAAAAAAAACGTGAGTTATTTGTACGTTGCATTTTTCTCATTGGCAATTTGATGTGCGTTGGTGATATTGTGTAGTTCGTGTCGTATTTCCCCAACAGAGCGTTGTGTTTGAATTACGTGTACCACCCCAATATTGTTTGCCTCCCCTGGGTGAATTGCCGTCCCATGTGGTGAAAGATATTGCTGAAATATTTCGATCCAGCCTCCTTTTAGACTCAGTGTTTTGTGCCTTGTCTTATGATAACTCGTAGCCAAGCTATGTCGACCAGAGAAGTGAGAGTTCAACCTGATCATGTTGACAGTCACGTGGGTGGCGATGTGAGCGACGCAATCAGCCTTGACCCGGTCACTAAACCCGATATGTTAGGAAGCGATCCCATCATGACTAAATGCATGCGTTCGACCTTCTGGACCGGGCTGACTCTGGTTCAACAACTCGACATGTATAACAGGGAGAATGACAGGGCAGAGGCAGAGCGTATTAAGCGAGAAGACCGAGAGCATGCGGCAGCAGAGAGAGAGCATGCGGCAGCAGAGAGAGAGCATGCGGCAGCAGAGAGAGAGCATGCGGCAGCAGAAGCTGAACGCGTCAGAGAGCATGAGTTGCGAATGTTGACTGAACGACTGCGGGCAGAGGTGTCTGCTGCAAGCGTCCCGGAAACTGTTCATGTTCGTTTGCCGGACTGGACGGGAGACACGAAGCCAGAAGCGTATCTGGAGATGGCGAAGAAGTTGTTGGCTTCCGGTGGCATTGATGAGAGCTTGTGGGTCGGCCATCTTGTTAGCCATCTATCTGAGAAGGCGAGGGAGGTATATGCGAGGATGGCAACCGAGGACGCAAACAAATACAGGAAATTGAAGGCCGAGATTTTGAACGCCTATGCGGTGTCCGCGTGTATTTATAGGCGTAATTTTTTCAGTTGGACTCGTCAGTCCAGTCAAACCTATGAGGAACATTCGCGGGTCTTGTTGGAACAGCTGCAGAGATGGTTCAAGGGGAGCAAGGTTGAGTTACCTCAAGCGGTTGCGGAACTCCTGGTGCGTTACCGTATCGATCAACAGCTTCCGCCTGACTTAGCGTTGTTTCTTGTCGACAAAGACACTGTTTCCTTGTCAGACTGCGTCAACCTTATTGATAAACATGTTTTGGCGTGCAAAATGTTGCAAGTCACGCAGTCGCGTCGTAAGACGGAGGATTCTGCGATCGAGACCGCCCCCCGTCTGCCCGGCGGCTGGATCGAGGGGAAGGGTTCTCCGATGCCCTCCACTGGTGGCGGTCGCGAGCTGCAGGCCAGGGCACGGCCCTGGTGCGATTTCTGCAAACGCGTGGGGCACGGTGGAGACCGCTGCTTCTCTAACCCAGCTAGTCCGGCCTACCGAGGCAACCCTGCTGTTAAATCGGAGGGAGGTCAGTGGAGGTCATCAACTGGGCCCTCGCACACGACGGTGGCATCGGTGACAGAGGTCACTGCCACCGAGGCTAATTCCATTCATCCTCTGTATCAGGATTATTCAGGGACAGCCTTAGTGGGTGGCCCTGATTCGGTGCTGAAGTTTGAGGCCCAATACCTTCGGGATACTGGGGCGACACTGTGTGTTCTCCGGGCGGGGGTAGTTCCGGCCTCTCAGATGCGTTATACCGGCGAGTATATCATCCTTCGGGGCATTAACCAGGTTCCTGGCCGGTATCCCCTTGCCCTCCTCGAGGTCCGGAGTGACATTTTTACGGGTCCAATGACCTGTGCGGTGGTACCCTACTACCCGGTACCCGGGGTCTCCTTGCTGATTGGCAATGATGCCATGGCCAGGGAGGAGTCATTGACTCTGACCTGTGGGGTGGTCACTAGATCCCAGAGTAAACAGGCGGAGAGAGTGGCGGAGTCAGACATATCTTCACTCTGGCCCGAGGAGCCTAGCGCCTCGACTCCAGTTCCCGATGGTGACGTTGCGTCAGTTGAAGTCCACCCGAGCCTCCCGTCAAGCCAACCTCAGGTGCCGTGCTCCTCAGGGACCGCTCCCGCCTGTAACACGGGGACCCCAGCTACGTGTTCGCCGGTCGGCGAATCCGGGGAGGAGGATCAGTCCTCCGAGGCGGTTAGCGACCTCAGTTCTGGGCCGGAAGTCACTCCCGCATTGTCTGCGGTAACCAGTTTAGTGGAGGATCAGCACTTCGATCCCACCCTTGCCATCCTCTGGGAAATGGGAGAAGACTCCGAGCCGGGACGAACAGGCTACTATGTGAATGGTGCAGGTGTGCTGATGCATAAGTATTCCCCAAAGAACATGTCCTCCACCCAGATGTGGAAGGTTCGACACCGAGTTGTCGTACCGGGGAGGCATCGTCAGTCAGTCATGCAATTGGCCCATGACAATATTTCCTTTATTCCTCCCGAAAGAGACTTGCTCCTCGGTCCGTTTTCCCTCCTGTAAACGCTTTCCCCAACTTGAGTTTGGCTCCCTTGTCTCTCTATTGTGCTTTGTGTGAAGTGTAACTCTTGTGGGGTAGATATTAATGCGGTGTATTGTGTTTAATATTGTGTTGTGGATAAACCTGGTTCATTGTATAAGCCTGTTAACGATTACCGCCATCATATTGCCATGTGATTTGCACCTACTACAAATACTGGTTTCAAAACGCCGTCTATCCGACGGGTTTTTTACTTAGGTGGGGAGGACTGTGAGAAACAACCTTGTTCTCACCAAATTAGTGCCCCGCCCACCACGTCACGTGACCTCCTTTCAGCCTCACGCGATTGGGTGGCGATTCGGCACGCGATTGGTGGACGGTGAGAGAGCCGGCCGCCATCTTGTGCGACGGACGTGGCTCGAAGGCATCGAGTGGAAAATAGAAAAACGGGGATTTTTTAAGCCTCACGACAGCCGAGTTGTGCTGATCGTTTATAGTTCTGTATTTTAAGAGTGAGTAACTCCGGAAGAGAACGAGTGATTCCCGGATATCGTAGATTGGAACTGTGAGTCATATTGCCTGTGTCGTGTTTGGAGCTTCTGGTGCCGACAGTTCCTGCAGGCTTTGTGCTGTGTATTCCACTCTGTTACCATCCATTGTTTTTGAGATCGAGCCAATAAATCATCGTGCCTACCCCTAGAGGCCGGTTAAAACACAGTTGTGTTTATTGAGTTCTCTTTGTCCACCCCGTGGACTACTTGAAGCCCGGACATTAACGTCAGTATTCCGGGCTGGAAGCCTTTAACAGCCGGGATCGCGACAATATATATATATATATATATATATATATATATATATATATATATATATATATATATATATATATATATATATATATATATATATATATATATACAGACTTGGCATTTAAAATGGAATATTTTTTTTGTGGGGGTGAACTTACTTTTCAAGATGTCTTCGAACCAAACGTTCATTGGAATTATGTTGAAATTATTCTAGATTTTGTTAATTTGACCTTTAAAAGAAACAAAAACCACATTTGACATTTCGAAGCAAATAAATTGATCCTTGAAAGTGATGTAAACTGATATCGAACTCAATTCATGGACAGTACTGTGTTAAACTTCTGTACGTTTTGCAGAAGTATCTCTTTATTTTGCACATTAGCCAAAAATTTTTTTAACAAAAACAAAAGTTAAATTACGACTAGGATTACGGACAGTAAAATTACAGTTCAGTACTTCGTGTAACCCCCATGAGCATTCAGGAGAGCACGTACACGTTGAGGCATGCTATTCACGAGATTTGCCAAGGTTTGGACAAGAATCGCTTGCCATGCAGTGACAATAGCCTGCTGCAATTCACGCACAGAGGTCGGCTGCTGGTCCAAGTGGTTGATTTGACGCGTTAATTCTGCCCACAAGTTCTCTATCGGATTCATATCCGGGGACATGGCAGGTCACTCCATATGCTCTACACCACGGTCAGCAAGAAAGTGTTGGATCATGCGAGCACGATGAGGCCGTGCATTGTCATCTTGGAACATAAAGTTTCCTCGAAAGGCTGCACGAGCAAATGGAAGCAATGTTTCTTCCAGAATGAACTGGTTCACTGGAACTTGAACTGGTTCAGGTTTCCATTCAGAACAACCAGGTCAGTTTTGCCCCCTGCATGAAAAGCAGCCCAAACGGTCACCCCACCACCTCCAGCTTGGACTCTTGGCACTATACAATCTTTGTTGTAGGCTTCATGCACTTGTCTGCGCACTTCGACGCGGCCATCTTGACGATAGACCATAAATCTAGACTCGTCACTGAAGATCACGTGATTCCAGTGTCCTGGCTGCCATTGACGGTGCTCTCTGGCCCACTGCAATCGGCGCTGGCGGTGTTGCCTGGTCAGGCGTGGCTTTCTCAGGGGACGCCTGGCACGATAGCCTACTTGAACCAGTCGTTGGTCGACGAGCCTTCTGGATACAGGCACATTTGTCAGTTGCTTCCACTCAGCCCCAAGCCGATTAGCTGACTTGGTACGGCCATTGCGGACTAACCGGTGCAGCTGGCGATCATCCCTCCTTGTGGTTCTGCGGGGACGTCCTGGCCTCGGTATTGGAGTAGGGACACCTCTCTGAGCATTTCGTTTCAGGATCCTTGACACCTGACCTTGAGTGATGCCATACTGCCGAGCAATAGCACGCTGTTTCATGCCGGAATTTCGTAAAGCCACCACTCCATGACAAACAGCATTGTCGAGTTGACGGACCATCTCCAGAGGAAGCGGCAATAACTTGTGTAGACGTGCAGCAGTTGTTTTCCACTAATACAGAACGCAACAACCCTTGTATACCCGACTGTGAAGCCAATCATCAAATGTACCTGACCGTACATTTTGTCACGCCACCTGTGATATAATCCTGTTGTTGACTTCTTGCTGTGACAGACAATCAGTGACATGGTTCTTTTAACAAATAAATCACCAAAGTGTAAAAGAAACGCACCAGATTGATATACTGAGTTAAGAAAGTAAACCTAAGTCAAGAAAAAAAAAATCCATATTAAATGCCAAGTCTGTATATATATATACACACCATTAAAAGTAAATGATGACCTGATGAAAAATAAAGACAAAAAAAATGATGATAAATAAAAATAAAGAGATGTGACAAAGATCTATTATAAAATGACAAGGGTTTAAGCCCTGTTTGAGAGAAAGCCAATCCCATCCCCCACTTAAAGCCTTCAAATGCCCTTCGCACCCATCACAGTCGAATGTACAACTCACAATCCTACGAGATATGCGGAAAATATATATGTCCATGAACAGGAACAGGAACAGGAGCCAGTTATAGTCACCTGTCCAACTCACAATCCTGCGAGATATGCAGAAAAGATGTGACCCGAAATGTGACAATAAATGACCCGAAACCAATGAACTTACTTCCTAATGCATATTTACCTGATGCATATACTGTATTCCGTTAAAAGTAAATAATGACCTCAGACAAAGACCTTTTTTTAATGGTGTTAGTTTAAATTCCTGGTTGAGAGAATGCCAATGACCAATCCCTTCCCCACTTCAAGCCTTCTTCAGCTTCATTGAAATGACACGAAGAACAATGTCACCATCAATTATTATCAAAGCTTTTCTCCTTGTAGACAATGCCCCCTTGCCCATCCTGCGAAATATAAAATGTAAATTGTGTACATACCGCTCCACCTACACAATGGTCGTTCTCCTTCAAGTGGCTGCGGAACGATACTGCGCATGCGCAATGGAGTGAAAACGCGTCTACAACTCAGACTCTGGTAAAAATCGGAAATTTGTCTTTCATTTTGCAAAATTCGAATATTTTGAATTGAAAATGTAATGTGGCAAAGTGAATGCCACACATTCACAGTGTTTTATTGAAACTACGTATTCCAATGACGTGAGTATCATCCTTGCCCTCCCCCTCCCCCAATCATTCTCTCGACGATATATCTGGTGACGTCATTAGATATGAAACACAGAGCAGATATTTCTTCGTGTAATAAGTCTTGGTTATTCTTCCTTATTGGATTACAAGTTGTATTCACTATGATATGTAAATAATAACACTGTAACAATGTGGGCCCCTCGTGGGAGGTCATGCGACATGGGGAAGGAGTCGTGCGAGGCGCCATTTTGTTTTGCCACCACTGTTGTCTGAAGAGACGTGGTGGGTGATGGCAACGTGCAGACTCTCATTCCCGAAAGGTAAACGTAATTATGTGAAGAGCAAACTTCCCCCCAATATTCCTTCAGGTCGCACAAGATCTGCCAGGAACCCTCTTATAGTTAAACTGCCAAAATCTCGGCTCTCTGCTCACCTTCACTCTTTCATTCCCCTTTTCTCCCGCCTGTGGAACAAACTCCCCCACTCCCTTCAATCACACTCCTCCCTCCAGGTCTATAAAACAGCTGTTCACCACCATCTCTTATCTTCCCCCATCCAAAACCTTGATCTTTTCTACCCCCGCTAATTCACCCCAGATACACTTTTTTTGAAATTCCAACTTCTTTCCTGGAAGTCCTTGCAGTGTTCATATGTTTTATACCTCTCCCACCTCCCCCCAAGCCCTCCCCCTCCCACATTTCTCCCGATGTCCCTGCTCTCAAATGTTGTGTTTGTGTCCTTCCCCCTCTCTCCCCATCTTGTCTACCGCTCCCCTTATTTTGTGTTTTATGTGTCGGTTTGACTTTTTGTGTGATTAATGTTAGCTCTTTCACGAGCCTCGATCTTGTATACAAAAAAAATAAAATAATAATAATAATAAACAACTTGATATGGGTTAGTGTTATTTTGTAAGAACAGTGTTTGTCTGTCTGCATGTGTGTATATGTCCCTCACAAGCGTACACCAATCAGGGTTGAGGAACTAGTCACATGACAGATGTGATGTGATGTGATGTGATTACATCTATTTTTTCTTTTTCTTTTTTTTGCATACAAGATCGAGGCTCATGTAAGAGCTAAAATCTGTGATGACATTAGTACATGTGACATGACATGACACATGTGACATGACATGTCATTACAACGTACGCATGCTGACTCCACATACCACCATTTTGATTTATATGCTGTTCAGGCCGAACATATATGAATGAATGAATGAATGATCGTTTTAAGGCCATATTCCCCGCTAGAGCGGGGGTTAGCCTTGCGGGCCCCATGACAATCATGGTTCCCTATTTGAGGCAATGTTTTTATGGCCGGATGCCCTTCCTGACGCCAACCCTTGGTCACGCTCTTACGATGCGCAGGGATACAGTGTGCCTATTCTAAATCGGGGTACACACCGGGATCATTCATCCCAGCAAGCTGGTACTCAATTTGCCGACCTCAGAAGGATGACAGGCTGAGTCAACCCCCCTGGCGTTAATTCAGCGATCGACCGGGATTCGAACCCAGGATCCTATGATCCCATGCCGGCACCCTAACCGCTAAGCCAACACCAGGCTAAGCCAACACCAGGCAACATCAGGCCGAACATATCATCGAACCCATCAAATATCACAACCTGCATGCTCGACCTCTACGTTTTTCATTCAGTGTGAAACAAACAAATCGATTGTTAAAATGATCATCAAATATCGAAAGCATCGGCATTATGGGTCTTCCAATAACACAGTACATATAGGTCTTGGGCTTAATGCCTTCATGCTGCTTCAGATATACACTACATGGCCAAAGGTATGCGGACACCCCTTCTAATTAGTGGATTTGGCTGTTTCAGCCACACCCATTGCTGACAGGTATGTATAATCAAGCACACAGCCATGCAATCTACATAGACAAACATTGGCAGTAAAATGGGCCGTACTGAAGAGCTCATTGACTTTCATTTTCAATGTGGCACCATCAAAGGATGCCACCTTTCCAACAAGTCAGTTTGTCAAATTTCTGCCCTGCCAGAGCTGCCCCGGTCAACTGTAAGTGCTGTTATTGTGAAGTCGAAACGTCTCGGAGCAACAACAGCTCAGCCGCGAAGTGGTGGGCCACACAAGCTCACAGAATAGGACCGCCGAGTGCTGAAGCACGTAGCACATGAAATCGTCTGTCCTCGGGTGCAATACTCACTACCGAGTTCCAAACTGCCTCTGGAAGCAACGTCAGCACAACAACTGTTCATTGGGAGCTTCATGAAATGGGTTTCCATGGGCGGGCAGCCGCATACAAGCCTAAGATCATGATGCGCAATGCCAAGTGTCGGCTGAAGTAGTGTAAATCTCACGGCCATTGGACTCTGGAGCAGTGGAAACGGGTTTTCTGGAGTGATGAATCACTCTTCACGATCTGGCAGTCCGACGGACGAATCTGGGTTTGGCGGATGCCAGGAGAATGCTACCTGCCCTAATGCATAGTGCCAACTGTAAAGTTTGGTGGAGAAGGAATAATGGTCTGGGGCTGTTTATCATGGTTCAGGCTAGGCCCCTTAGTTCCCGTGAAGGGAAATCTTAGCGCTACAGCATACAACGACATTCTATACGATAGGCGCCCGTGGAACTACGTAACTTCCGGTTAGTGCACCCTTCGCGACAACAGTCACGTGATTGGATACGTTGAAAACAAACCACAAAAGGGCATGTGTTACAGCCGGAAATTATGGAAATGGTGTAGGTTATTTGATCATAACTCGCTTAATTTTTCTCTGATCTTTAAAATTTTAACTTTCTGACAAGCTAGAAGTAATTCTCTTTCTAACAATGTAAAGTTTTATGAAATATAATACGAAATGTTTGTATAGCCGCCCGCGGAACTAGGTAACTTCCGGTTAGTGCACCCTTCGCGACAACAGTCACGTGATTGGATACGTTAAAAACGTTGAAACAAACCACAAAAGGGCACGTGTTACAGCTTACTTCCGGTAGTCTCGCCTGCACCTATTGTGTGCTTCCAATTTGTGGCAACAGTTTGTGGGAGGCACTTTCCTGTTTCAGCATGACAATGCCACCGTGCACAAAGCGAAGTCCATACGGAAATGGTTTGTCGAGATCGGTGTGGAAGAACTGGCCTGCACAGAGCCCTGACCTAAACCCCATCGAACACCTTTGGGATGAATTGGAACGCCGACTGCTAGCCAGGCATAATCGCCTAACATCAGTGCCCGACCTCACTAATGCACTTGTGGCTGAATGGAAGCAAATCTCCTTGGCAGCAATGTTCCAACATCTAGTGGAAAGCCTTCCCAGAAGAGTGGACGCTGTTATAGCAGCAAAGGGGGGACCAACTCTATGTTAATGCCCATGATTTTGGAATGAGATGTTCGACGAGCACATACGGGTGTGATGTTCGGGTGTACACACACTTTTTGCCATGTAGTGTGCTGCTATTAGCCCAGGTTTTTAATGCAGTCGTATCGTTTTCTTAATAATAATAATAATAATGTTAATAACAATAATATAGCAAATATAATCGTAGCACAGCAATCCCTTTGTCGTGACTGCAAAGTTACTGGATTGAAGTGGTGGATGGTTGGTTTAGAGCTCAGAGCAGCGAGGCACTATACATGCCACGTGCCTGGATATAACTGTATTGGAAAAAAAATGAAAAGGAAAAAGAAGGCTATGGGAGATCCATAAAACTATATGAGTCTCCCGTTCACTTTCAAAAAGTTTAGGACCGCATTGCACAGTCGAGGATGCTTCTGGTTTAAATGACCAACAATGACCGGCAGATCAGACACACCAACCCCCGCCTCGCTAATGATTTTAAATAGGAGCAACCTGGGTCCATCATATAGGTGGCCTTCCAGAAAAAAAGTGAGTTAAATCTTCGGGTTTCCTACAGGTGTCACAGGTAGGGTGACAACCTATCATGTGAAGATACAAATTAAGGTGACAGTGCCCAAGTCTTAGGCTGGAGAGAGCCAGCTGGTCTCTGTGGGACAACCGTGGGAGCCTAATAGGGCGAGTCACCTCTGGATTCACCCTGTAACAGAACCTACCCTTTGAGGTGGTGTCCCACTGGGATTGCCATTTTTTAAACAATCTTGTCCCTGGCCACATTCACAATTTCGGACGGTCCCAAAGGGATTTGGGTGACGCATTTGGATGTGAGTGCACACTTGGCTGCAAGGTCGCAGGCCTCATTTCCTCCGATGCCCACATGAGCTGGGATCCAGCATAGATTGACCACAAATCCTCTCCAACTGCCAATGTTGATCAGGTGCAGTACTTCGAGAACCAGGTCAAATCTACATCCTTCCTGTAGAGACTGTAGTGCCTTAAGTGCAGAGAGGGAATCAGAAAATATCACGGCACTGAGAGGATTGAACTCAATAGCCATTCCAGTTCCAGTACGATAGCAAAGAGTTCAGCTGCGAAGACAGAGAGATGATCAGATAACCTCTTTGCCTTTGTCACATTAACATCAGGGATGCATATTGCCACCACAGTTCTCGCAAGGGAAGGGACTTTAGAACCATCCGTGTAAACGTGGAGAGATTGACTCCAAACCGAATCAATGAACTCGATCGTCTGGATGCAGGATGCAGAAGGGTTATTATCCGTGTCGACTTTCCCCCATAAATCCAGGCGGATTTGAGGCATAGTCAGTGTCCAGGGGGGGCAGATTGGAACTTTTTTGATTGACTTAATAGGTAAGGAGTCCAGACCCATTTCTTTAGCTGCCCACCTACAGGCCATACCAAAGGGAGGAGAATTTCGATTTTTGCCCCATGCCCCATACAGTCTGCGAAAACACCTTGGATTGGGTGATTGGATATGGATATGGATTTGGCCCAGATTTTAAGCCGGGACACCTCCCAGCAGAGGGATAGAGGCATTTCACTGGCTTCCACCAAAAAGGCAGAGACAGGCGTACTCACAAAAGCACCCACACAGGCACACAGGGCTTCGGCCTGAAAGGCTTCAAGTTTTTTTGCGGTTAGTTTTTGACATGTCTGAAAAAGCCTGGCTACCATAGTCAAGATGGGAGAGGATAATGGCCTTTTTGTACAGGAGAAAAAGACTTCCCTGGCGGGCTCCCCAGGAAGTGCCAGTGAGGCATAAAATTAGATTTAGGCCCTTGGCGCATTTAACTTTGACCTTCTTAGTGTGGGAGCTCCATGTAAGCCCCTTGGCGAAAACAACACCCAGGAATGCCACTTTAGAAGATGCTCTGAGGATGGTTCCACCAACTGATATAGATGTGTCCTGGACCATTCTCTTGCGGGAAAAAATTACAAACTTGGTTTTGGGCCCAGAGAACTGGAACCCCCATTTTTGGGCCCACAGCTCCATCAAGCTGATGTTGGACTGAAGTTTCCTTAACGCAAAGGCTAAATTGTTAGTCCGGACCCACAGAGCTATGTCGTCCGCAAACAGCAGCATCTTGCCTTGGATCCCTGGGAGGGAGGCTATATCTAGGAGGGGGGGTAGGGGGGGAGGGGGAAAGGGGGAGGGAGGGGGTGAAGGGGAGGTGGAGAGGGGGAATGTGGGAGGGGGGAAGGGGGTGGGGGAAGAGTGTGGAAGGGGAGGAGAAGGGGGGAAGGGGAGGGGAGGAGGGAGGCAGAAGAGGAAGGGGGTTCATATATATATGCTGGTGGGTGAATGTGGCGTTCATCATGTTTCTGAGTTAAGGGTGTAGTACAACATTTGACATAATTTCACAAAATCCTCTCATCAGGTAGTAGAGTAACACATGTATAATACATGTACCAAGTTTTGTGTGAAAAGAATGATAGGTGACATAGAAGATAGAAGTAGAAATGTGTTCTTTGTTTTTCCTTGTTTTTTATTGACGGTCTAATTTATGCAAATTATATGCATGTAATATGACAAAGAAGCATTGAAACTGGTCTGAGTTAAAGCCAAGATTATATCTTTCAAGAAAAACTGAAAATTAGATGTTAACTTGACTTTGTTTTTGTGTAAAGGCCTCTCAAAGGTACCTATGTAGTTTTCTCAATTTTTCACCAGTACTACACCCTTAAGTGTGATGCCGATCAGGAAGAAGAAGAAGCCGTACTACCAAATTCGTACACTTCCGGAATTGTTTGATTTATTTGTGTTCAAATGTCTGGTGATTGTTTTGTATTTATTTATGCGAATGTGTACTTGTATATAACTGTCATTAATTTTAAAAAGGCTTCGTCACTATTGAGCGATTTTTTTTTTAACTCCAAAAATTTTTCATAAATTATTTGCCTAAAACACTCCCAGGCACTCACTGATGAACCGCTGAAAGTTTGACGAAGATCCGTTCAGCCATCTCTGAGTAAAATGGCGATACACACACACAGACAGACATCTCTCTTATATAGAAGATTATTCTTTCATAGATGCTGTGGAATTCGATTGGAATAAAACTCACGAACTTTGGAGTATTTGTGGACTTGATTTTCACCATAGGAGTGTCGGATTCATCACTACTGTCCTGCCTGGACCTTACCCTCTTCACGCCAGATCCTTGTGGGGCTCTGTTAGCCAACGGCAGAGCCTCATCCTCCTCGTCCCCGACCTACTGCGCATTATCACCCCTGCCTCACACCGTCTTCACGCCAGATCCTTGTGGGGCTCTGTTAGCCAACGGCAGAGCCTCATCCTCATCATCCCCAGACCTACTCCGCATTATCACCCCTGCCTCACACCCTCTTCACGCCAGATCCTTGTGGGGCTCTGTTAGCTAACGGCAGAGCTTCATCCTCCTCATCCCCAGACCTACTGCGCATTATCACCCCTGCCTCACGCCTCCCGAGGGGATAGAGTTCAACCAGCTGGTCCACTCGGTATCCACTAGAACGGGAGTGAGCTGCAACACGCATAACCGGAAGAACCAGAAGCACCCTCGACCTCCGCAAAACGTCCGCCGCACCGGAAGCTCATCATCCCCCGTAAGGTTGGTTCATTGTTGACGCGAAACATACCACATCGACCAGATCGATAAACTAGTGTCTCAATGCCATCTCTTCACTTCCATGGTGACTGACAGCTTAGAGACTTAGAGTACTTCAAAAAATTTCATACTTACATTATTTGCTAACTGGTATCCCCAGTCCCCACCCAGGTTATACTATCCTGTTGAGCTAAAGTATCAAACAAGCCCAGCTACGCCGCTGTTAGACTTTCCGTCTTGTTTTTAATTGCCTCTGGAAGAAGAGCAAGTATGTCAGCACCTTGTCTGCTTTCAGGGTTGAATTGATCTTTGAATTCTGTGGACAGGTGCTCACAATATGGAATGGTGACGTTTCATAAGTAGTATTCCTTGGGAGATGTGTTGGGTGCATTCCATTGATGGAGCTGTCTCGTTGAACTAGGAACCCATGGACCACTGATAGAATAAACAAGTGTGGCCAAATGTGTGGCATCATTAAACCACACATTGTATTCTTCATCCACTCTATGTCCTCTCTCTGCAACTTCAATCTAGCGTATGTTTGATCAACCTTGTACGCTTCAAATATGTGAAGGTCTCGCTTCTGCAGTTTTGACGAGATGAGTCTGACATTCTTGGAAATGGCAAAAACAATGATAGTTGCAAATGCTGTGAGGTTTGTCAGCAGTCCCTGTGCATTTACTCTTGTTTTACTGTCCCGATCAACAGGCCATGTTCCAACCTTTATATTTATTTATATCTAGATGGATTAATCATGCCAGGGAGTTTACAAGCCCTGACATAGCTTAGATTCAGCACATGGTTGTTGCAGTGAACATAAAGGGCACAAGGAGGATTATGCTTTATCCTGGCTTTCAACACCTTAGCTTGAACAACTTTTTTGAGGACATGTAAGATGCACCATCGTAGCTTTGACCCCCAGCTTTTCCAATTTCAACATTGTGTATTTGTAAGCTGTTCATAATAGTTTGTGCTGGTTTCTCCTGCAGTCCTCTCCAGGTATACAAAGTCAAAAAAGCCTTTTTCTCAAAAGAATCCAGCATTCGGAAGGCACAGCGATAATGGAACTTGGTTTCCATATGCATCTGTAACTTCATCATCCATGATAGAATATGAATGAATGATCGTTTTGAGGCCATTTTTCCCCACTAAAGCGGGGGTTGGCCTTGCGGGCCCCATGACAATCATGGTTCCCTGTTTGAGGAAATGTTTTATGGCCGGGGTTCCCTGTTTGAGGAAATGTTTTTATGGCCGGATGCCCATCCTGACGCCAACCCTTGGTTGCCTCTTATGATGCACAGGGATACGGTGTACCTATTCTAAGCTCGGGTACACACCAGGATCATTCATCCCAGCAAGCTGGTGCTCAATTTGCCGACTTTGGAAGGATGACAGGCTGAGTCAACCCCCCTGGCATTAATTCAGTGATCGACTGGGATTCGAACCCAGGATCCTAGGATCCCAAGCCTGCACCCTAACCACTAAACCAATACCATGCTTCAGCCATGATAGAGAAGAAGGCTTTATGGTTTTGCAGGCTTCTAACATTTTATTTTCGAATGTAGTCTGCCAGTACATAAATTACTTCATTTGGGATATTTTTTTGAAGTATACCATGCATTTTCCTTTCCAGTTTCCATGTGCTCGCTCATAAGTGTGTCGTACCTGGCCATCATCTCAAGGATTGCAACAAAGGTACCTTTATTTTGATGCTTCACTTGTCTGGTCATCGCTGTGGCCACAAATTAGGAGATGTTGTTTACCACACAGGATGACTGCTTCCACCACACTCTTTAGTATGTGGAGGTTTTGTTTATAAAGGTCTTTGTTTGCCATATTTCTCAGGTATGACAGGGATATTTCAGGATGTTCTTGATTCTTCAAGAGTATCAAACCCATCTGCAGTGCCATTTAATCCATGGATCATGGTGGTTTGTCTTATCCATAGATCTTGGAGGCCTCCTTGTGGCTTGTCTGTCCCTGAATGGTTGATTTGGGTATCTTGGTTGCTCCCCTCTGGTGTGTCTGTCCCTGGATGACTGACTCCTGGATCTTGGAGGCCTCCTTGTGGCTTGTCTGCCCCTGAATGGTCGATTTGGGTTTCTTGGTGTCTTGGTTTGTCTACCCATGGTTGGTATACCTCAATATCTTCGTTCCCTGGTGCTATTTGATCCTGGCCCAAATTGTCCAGATCTGGTGTACAAATAGTTTAGAATAGAATCATTATGGGACTCGAAATTCAATTTTGCCAATAAAGCGATGGCAAACCGTATAGGGCTCTACAAGATTACTCTATACAAGATTAATACTTTCAGATCGACCAGATTGTTTGTTAACCTTTTGTTCTTCCTTCATCCTTCTGATTAATCCATTAACACGCATATATTGTGTGCAAAAGGCTTTCTGTGTGACGAAATTGGTTATCCTACCTTCATTTCTTGAGCCACTGCTGGTTCTTGCTCATTTAATGAAGCCAAACTTCTAAAGAGTTTTCTGTATATGCCTTTTCCTCCATTTTGGTCCTAAACTATTGAGTAAGAAATGCCCAAAATAAAACTAAGAATATTAATATAGTAACATGTCATTAACGATATTAATTCATTCCTCCGAGCAGGCCCAAAGCTTGATTTGTTCTTCTGTGCCATGACGAAACATTATATAGCCTGCAAGGGGCAGGATCCCCCCCCCCCCCCACCCCCCCC
Source organism: Myxine glutinosa (assembly GCF_964187855.1). Taxonomy (NCBI): domain Eukaryota; kingdom Metazoa; phylum Chordata; class Myxini; order Myxiniformes; family Myxinidae; genus Myxine; species Myxine glutinosa. The sequence continues at coordinate 93,953,147 of NC_136269.1, forward strand.
CCCCCCCCCAGCCCTGATGAATTTTAAAGTCATTCCTTCAGGCAGTTCATGTGTACCAAGGTCAAACAAACACTAACACAAAACAAACCGACAAATGGACAGATGTTAAATGACGGTATTTTTTTTTTAATCTAGCTTCCCAAAAAGGGGGTTCCAGTCCCCCAGGACTTGGCTGGCATGATGGTTAGAGCGTTCCACTCTGAGTCTGAGAGATTGCTGGTTCAAAACCCCAGCTGAGTTATACTTATAGCTGAGTTATACTTGTATACAAAACCCCAGCTGAGTTATACTTATAGCTGAGTTATACTTGTATACAAAACCTCAGCTGAGCCGCTTAGCATTGAAGAGGAGCCCAGACAAAACAACGCTGGAAAGGCAATGGCAAACCACCCAGTATATCTCTTTTGGCAAAACTAATGAACATCATCAATAAAAATAAGGTTTTTTTTAACCAAAACAACAGCAAAACTGCTTCGGCAAGAGTATGATACATCATCAGTAATTATATATGAGGCTTTTTAGAGCTATCCTATAATGCCATGTGCGCAGCCATGTTGGCTGCATTCACTTCCCTGGCAACGGTACCACACAGTGCATTCAGAAAGTATTCAGACCCCTTCACCTTTTTCACATTTTGTTATGTTGCAGCCTTATGCTGAAATCGTTTAAATTCATTTTTTCCCTCATCAATCTACACTCAATACCCCATAATGACAAAGAGAAAACAGGATTTTAGAAAGTTTTGAAAATTTATAAAAAAGAAAAAACTTAAATATCACATTGACAAAAGTATTCAGACCCTTAACTCGGTACTTAGTTGAAGCACCTTTGGCAGCGATTACAGCTTTGAGTCTTCTTGGGTATGACGCGACAAGCTTTGCACACCTGGATTTGGGGATTTTCTGCCATTCTTCTCTGCAGATCCTCTTAAGCTCTGTCAGGTTGGATGGGGACCGTTGGTGGACAGCCATTTTTAGGTCTCTCCAGAGATGTTCGATTGGGTTCAAGTCAGGGCTCTGGCTGGGCCACTCAAGGACCTTCACAGAGTTGTCCCTAAGCCACTCCTGCATTGTCTTGGCTGTGTGCTTAGGGTCATTGTCCTGTTGGAAGGTGAACCTTCGGCCCAGTCTGAGGTCCTGAGTCCTCTGTTTCAGGTTTTCATTAAGGATATCTCTGTACTTTGCTCCGTTCATTGTTCCCTCAACCCTGACCAGTTCCCCAGTCCCTGCTGCTGAAAAACACCCCCACAGCATGATGCTGCCACCACCATGCTTCACTGTTGGGATGGTATTGGGCAGGTGATGAGCGGTGCCTGGTTTCTTCCAGACATGATGCTTAGAATTGGGGCCAAACAGTTCAATCCTGGTTTCATCAGACGAAATAATCTTGTATCTCACAGTCTGAGAGTCCTTTAGGTGCTTTTTTGCAAACTCCAAGCAGGCTTTCATGTGTCTTTCACTAAGGAGAGGCTTCCGTCTGGCCACTCTGCCATAAAGCCCAGATCGGAGGAGTGTTGCAGTGATGGTTGTCCTTCTGGAAGTTTCTCCCATCTCCACACAAGATCTCTGGAGCTCAGCCAGAGTGACCATCGGGTTATTGGTCACCTCTCTTACCAAGGCCCTTCTCCCCCGATTGCTCAGTTTGGCCGGGCGGCCAGCTCGAGGAAGAGTCCTGGTTGTTCCAAACTTCTTCCATTTAAGAATTATGGAGGCCACTGTGCTCTTGGGAACCTTCAATGCAGCAAAAAAAATTTTGTAGGCTTCTCCAGATCTGTGCCTCGACACAATCCTATCTCTCAGCTCTGCAGGCAGTTCCTTCGACCTCATGGCTTTGTTTTTGCTCTGACATGCATTGTCAGCTGTGGGACCTTATATAGACAGGTGTGTGCCTTTCCAAATCATGTCCAATCAATTGAATTTACCACAGGAGGACTCCAATCAAGGTGTAGAAACATCTCAAAGATGATCAAGAGAAATGGGAGGCACCTGAGCTAAATTTCAAGTGTCATAGCAAAGGGTCTGAATACTTATGTCAATATGATGTTTTTTGTTTTTTAAAATAAATTTGCAAAACTTTCTAAAATCCTGTTTTCTCTTTGTCATTATGGGGTATTGAGTGTAGATTGATGAGGGAAAAAATGAATTTAAACGATTTCAGCATAAGGCTGCAACATAACAAAATGTGAAAAAAGTGAAGGGGTCTGAATACTTTCTGAATGCACTCACTGTAAGTAGCTCTACATTCTGGCACGTTTATCTCGTTCTGACTTACTGCAATGGAAGGTTACGCTAATTAATTATATGGCCATATTGAGTCGGTTTACTTCTTTTTTTTTTTTCTTTTTTTTTGGGCGTGCCAACCAATATAGCGCCCGCGCACTTCATCACGGGTACTGAAAACTCTCCATACTATTTATTGGAAAACACGACATTGATATGCCTTTGATTTATGTAGGTCGTTTGTATAATATTTTTGAACGCCTTCGTGTACTGGTGATCAATACGTCTGTGACCTGGCAGTCAAAGGTCCTCATTGACGCTTCGTGTTATTTATTTATTTATTTGATCCACACCAAGGCTCCACTGATCGATTCTTATCAATGTCGGTGCAAAACACTCCCACGCATACGTTGTCCATTTAGTAACTTTCCAAATTAGATTTACAACTGATACTCAATTTGCCGACCTCGGAAGGATGACATGCTGAGTCAGCCCACATGGTGTTAATTCAGCGATCGACCGGAATTCGAACCCAGGATCCTAGGATCCCAAGCCGGCACCCTAACCGCTACGCCAACACAATTAGTGGACCCTAATTCGCTCTGATGACATGCTGAGTCAGCCCACATGGCGTTAATTCAGCGATCGACCGGGATTCGAACCCAGGATCCTAGGATCCCAAGCCGGCACCCTAACCGCTACGCCAACACAATTAGTGGACCCTAATTCGCTGTGTCTCTCTTCGGGGAGCGCAGACACGCTCGTCAGTGCACAGTCAGCATTCAACTCAGCAAATGCTTTGGCAGCTTCCACATGCCCGGGGATGAGTAATAAGAAAAGCAAATGCAATTCAACTTTTCCGCAAACCTGCCAATTGGGCAGAATAACAACATCTTGAACCGATTTCCTTCGTGTTGCGTTGCCAGACGCCTGCGCCCATATACTTATACTTGTGACGTTTTGATCGCTCCAGGGCTGCGCGTTCCGTTAAAGGCGACGAACTCCTCTCCGACACGAACCGAGCGATGTAACAAACGGACACACAACGTATTTGTAGAGAGGGAATGTGGGCTGCGTTTGGAGTTATCTTCTGTTTTTGTTCTCTCTGCTCGTGCAAAAGCAAACTACTTTATTCGTAATTTGTCGTTCCAGCGTGGATTATTACAAAATAATAAGTTCCAACAATAGCAAGCAATGGGTCGTGAGTCTATACAATCGGTAAATCACCTCGCAGACGAATAATATACAAGGGTGAAGGGAAAATATCAATCGATCAGTGCGGCTTGTATAACAGTGCCGTGGGGTTGAAGGTACACAGTGCCACCTGCTGTGCGAGATCGAATGGAGGTCTCGCACGTTCCATGCGTTTTATGCTTTTTCTTCTTCTGCGAGTATTCTTGTTCAAATGCTATTTTTCTCTCCAAACATATTGACATTAATGCAACTGGAATTAATGTAACAAACACACACACACACACACACACACACACACACACACACACACACACACACACACACACACAAACACACACATACATATACACACACACACACACACACACAGAAACACACACACAGAAACACACACACAGAAACACACACACAGAAACACACACACAGAAACACACACACACACACACACACACACACACACAGAGAGAAACACACACAACACACACACAGAAACACACACACACACACACACACACACAGAAACACACACAGAAACACACACAACACACACAGAAACACACATAGACACAGACACACACACACACACACACAATATCTGTGTGTGTATGTGTTTCCTCCATAACTCCAAAACCATGAAACCTAGCAGCTTCAAACTTTGCCTGCACACTTCTCGACCTCCAAGGGTCCAAACCTCCAAGCATAAACAAAAACTGGGTGTTTGGGTGTGTGTTTGAAGATAATTTAAGTTAGCAGGCTCACCCTTAGTCAGCATGCATTCAGGTCGCTCAGCTTGTGGTCTTAATTACGCAATTTTTGTCCGCTCAACTCAAGTATGCTTGTTCTCAGAACAGGTCGGTTTCTGTACAATAAAGCTTCATACCGACGAATGGTAATATAGCTGATCTTCATGCCGACGAATTGCTGTATTCTTGTATAGGCCTACATCGCAATTCTTATAACGCCAGTGTTTGTGCCTTTATTTAATTTCTGCAAAGTTCGAGAATCTCTTCACCTGAACCAAATTTCAAAATTTTAACTGCGGAATTTACCTCAGCAGCAGTTCCGGCTATGAAGAAGGTGTTCATTACAACAGGCATTACACAACAGGCATTTTAAGGCCATATTCCCCGCTAGAGCGGGGGTTAGCCTTGCGGGCCCCATGACAATCATGGTTCCCTATTTGAGGCAATGTTTTTATGGCCGGATGCCCTTCCTGACGCCAACCCTTGGTCACGCTCTTACGATGCGCAGGGATACGGTGTACCTATTCTAACCGGGGTACACACCGGGATCATTCATCCCAGCAAGCTGGTACTCAATTTGTCGACCTCGGAAGGATGACAGGCTGAGCCAACCCCCCTGGCGTTAATTCAGCGATCGACCGGGATTCGAACCCAGGATCCTAGGATCCCAAGCCGGCACCCTAACCGCTTGGCGATGAGGTCGGAAGGAAAACGTACGCGTCTCAGCACGGCTGGCGGTTACACAGCGTGTTATCACTCGCGTAACTCAATGCACTATAACAGCTCGGCTTCAGGCTCAACCGAGCGTCACTTTCATATGAGTGCGTGTCCTGGTTCATGCGCGTCTTACTCCACTCAATGCCAACTCAGTCCTCGTACCTCGATTGCTGCTTGAACTCCTGGGTGCCAACTCCTCACGCGCTCTCTCAACTGCTCGCGAGTCCTTCTCGTCAGTCCTTCTACTCGCAAGTCCTCCTGGGGACTTTGCGCAACCGCTTATATTGATACGCCCCGAACCTTCTCGAACCTTCCAACCACGTCCTGTGACGCAGTGCTGCCGCCACACCCTGTGAGCCCTGATTGGCGGCTCGCACTTACCGTCAGCTCCTCTGCCGCCCTCATTCGGTCCCGCCCCGACCCTCCTAGGCCTGCCTTGTGTTAATTCGCGCCAAAATGAACCAAAGGCGGCACAAAGAGGCATGAGGCTAGGGAGTTGGGATAGTCAATGGAAGTAGGAGTAGGACCTATTCTCCTTACTCTACTCAATGCAGAACTAACATAGGAAAAGGACTAAGCTCACAAATACTAAGAGATAACTACACTATCGCGAGGCTACATGTTGCTTGTGTGACTAACTATGAGGGGGAAATTTAACCTTTATTATACTGACTGTTACCAAAACTCAAAACCGCAACAATATCATTACACATTTTTTATGACATGTGTAAAAACAATACACATAATGCCCATGAGTCAACAAGCACTGGAATAGTATTATACCCCAAATCACATGTGATTAAATCTTATTCTTGAAAATCACATTTGTTAAAAGTTACAAACATTTTGAAGTCTTATTCTTGAAAGTTTTTTATCAGTGTTACAAACATTTTTATCTAAACTGTTTGGGTAAAATGTTCACCGACACAAACAAGGTTAAAATTTGATTGGTCAGTAGAATAATAGATGTTGTTTTGAAAATTACCCAGGGAAAATTATTGGCATTCATTAATATATATTAAATAGTTAAAGAGCATATGTTTTGTTTTGCAATTAGCAGCAAGATTCTTGAATAAAGAATTAGCTGACATAATGAACAACTTGTGAACATGTATAATGGATACATACTTTATATAGTGCAATAGATTTACTTGATATATGGAACAACCATGTCCATGAATTGCATCTAATACTATCACGATGGAAACCTGTTTAACACAAACATTGTTAACACAAAATTCCTGATAACACAACAGATTTTTAAAGTACCCTGCATGTATCGTTATGCATTGTAATAACCTGATAACACGAATTTCTGTTAATACAAACTAAAATTGGTGACCCTGCCAACTTTGAGTTAAATAGTTTCCACTGCATTGGGCCTACCAAATGTACCATTCTGGAAGTTACAGTGAGACAGTTCCAAGTTATTGTTTATATTAGTTTATCAAGCCTTGATTGAGTCCCCTTAGTCTATGGGTTGATGGTAGTTGAGGCCTAGCCTACTTGTTTCTCAGTCGAGTGTTTCTGTTTCACCTTCCGATTCAGATAAACTTCCAAGTACCACTTCATCAACCTCGAAGTCATATTCAAGCTGAGTCGATACATCTCTGTTGGGCTCAAACAGCTTGAGGTTAGACCGTATTGCAACCAATTTCTCCACTCTTGTCATTTGTAAGTCTGTTGCGCACTTTTGTGTGAGTGTTACCAAAGAGTGACCAGTTGCGCTCCGATGCTGCTGATGTTGGTGGTATCTGGAGTATCACTGAAGCGATAGGTGATATGGCTTCTGATGCACACAACCCCTGCCACCATGTAGCTGCTGTACTATGCTCAGCTGATGCCCATACCCCCTTCTCCTTTCCAAAGGCCATTCTTTGCTCTGAACTTTGCCAAACTGGCCATCACTTTCCCTTGATCCAGATGAAGATGGCGTGCCATAGCTGATATAACAACATAGGCAGCGTCTATCTGCTCTTCACTGAGAGTAGGCTTATCATGGTACTTTGGGTCCAGCTTATAAGCTGCTGCATGAATTGGCTTCAGGCAAAAGTCCTGGCATTTTTCAAGGAACCTCAGCACTGCCTGCTCATCTGCTCTCTGTAATGGTGTTTGGGGAAATGCAACTTTAACTGTTTCCACCAACTCAAAAAGGAGCCTTTGGACATCTGATAGAATTGCCTGGTCACCCTCGATCTCAGTAATTGCATCTGCAATTGGTTCAAGCATCTTCAAGCTGTGCCCAAAACACATCATTGTCAAGAAGAATCTTCCTGATATCAGCATCTATCTCCAATGAATCCATGATAGCCAACTCTTGTAGGGACTCCTTGCCATCAATAAGGCTGTTATACATGATTACAACTGCACCCCATCTGGTTTTGCTGGGCAATTTCAAAGATGTACTTTTCTTTTTGTTGCTCTTCTTTGAAGTGAAAGTGGCTGATACAACCTGTCGCTTCTTGACATATTTCACCACTTTCTTATCTTTATTGTACAGGGTAACAGGGTTTGCATTGTTTGTAAGTCCATGATATCACCAAGAAGAAGACTCAGCCCGTGGGCTGCGCAGCCAATAGGCGTTATGTGAGGGTATGCCTCTTCAACTATGGCCCAGGCTGTTTTCATGTTTGCTGCATTGTCTGTGATAACTGCAAATACTTTGACCGGTCCAAGCTCAGTAATGCTTTTTTTCAACTCATCAGCTATGTATTGGCTAGTATGCCTTTTGTCTTTTGTGTCTGTGCTTTTGAAAAACACTGGTTGCGGTGTGGAGACAATGTAGTTGATAATGCCATCGCCACGGATATTGGACCATCCATCAGAAATCACTGCAACACAGTCGGCACTTTCTATTGTCTCATTTACCTTGCCCTGAACACGAACATACTCTGCTTCCATCAGATGTGTAGACAGTACATACCTTGTTGGAAGGGAATATGCAGGACGGAGGATGTTGATGAATCGTTGCCAATACACATTTGATATAAGCATGAGGGGAGAGCCAGTTGCATAGATGGCACAGCCAGACATTCATCTGCCTTTGGTTGTGTGGCTTCATCAATTGAATCAAAAAAGAATCTCTGTTTGGCTGCTGAAATGGATGCACCAGTAGAAATGGATGCATCATCAGCTGTAGTGGATTGAGAGGATGGACAGGGGGATGAAGGAGTTGAAGTGGATGCAGCAGCTGAAGCAGATGGACAAGATGCTGTAGCGGCTTTAGGTTTGACGGGTAGCTGTTGTGTCTGTTTTGTTTTTTTCAAGTTCTGTGGAAACTTTTTGCACTTTTTCAGATGATTCTGTTGCTTGGTAGCATTCTTCACATACTGCTGAGAACAGTACTTGCAGAGGTACAGCTCTTTTCCTTCTTTCTTCACCAAGGTGAAATGTTTCCATACATCTGATGGTACACGAGGCATTCTGTAAAAACAGAAGAAACATACTAAGTATTCCAGATGAAAGATACAGTGTGGTGTCAAAGCTTAAATTCAGATGATTTTTCCTGGTAGCTACATTTTCATGTGTGGGAAAATCAATTTAAAGAAATAGTTAATAAACAAAGACTTACCTCACTTAAAACTGGGTCCAGGGTGAAATAACAGCAATCATCTACAGTGCAGATGTTATGTAAACTCAGCGAATAGGAATAGCAGCTCTGAAGGTAAATACAGCAGCTTTATGTCCCACTTGTAGTTGTACTCAACCTTGGAGCTACTTAGTGAACAGAGTGAGGTTTCAAATCAAGAAATGGAAAATCCCACTTTCTGAAATTACTATTTTTGGGGGAATGGGGGATGGGGGAATTCCCATGATTGGATGGGGGAATTCCCATGGCTCTGACTGTATCTAATTATAGACCTTATAAAATGACAGATGAGAAGGGGGTATACCAAAATGACACATTCATATTCTTTAAGACAGAGACTTTCCAGACAAATCACAAAGTAAATTTGGGAGGAGTTCACATTACCAGTCATGACATCATCATTTGAAACAAATGTTACCCTGTATACATTGTGTATATAGTGGTACATCATTCGCACATATCCTATATTTGAGCCAATTAAGCTATATGAAAGCTCTAGCCAGCCCACAAAGCATGTGAAAACTCTTTTCAATATGTGAAGAGTAGTATAGAACACAATAATGTTGTTGCTTTCTCACAAAAGTAACATTATTTTTCCATTTCTAAGATAAAATGAAAATTCCCAAAATTTCCAACCTATTGAAAATTCCCGAAACTTTCCATGGAAAGTTTCCAAAATTTCCGGAAGGTTTCCGACCCTCTGCAACCCTACACCTGGTCACAAGTGTGCCTCACTGACCGGGTCCTCAGTCGAGGTCCTCAGTATCATCCCGTTTCGGCCCTTCAACCTCGATACGGTCAGCTAAGGTGGGCCAGCAGGGGCACATATGCCTCCACATGCAGCAGCTACACCCGGATGCGGACATACCCCCACCCCAGCCAATGACAACACAGACTACAACAACAAAACCGCCTCCACTGCCAGAATCCACAGCTCCTCATCCATTCACTCACACACCAAAGAAAAACAAAAAAAACGACCATCCTTATAACATGCACCACTCAAACAAAAACACATTCATGCAAAACCACACCCACTCTTGCAAAACATACACACACACACACACACACACACACACACACACACACACACACACACACCACCATTCACACATCTCCATTTCTCTTCCGTGCTCTCAGTCACTACCCCTTTAGACTGAAAAATATCGGAAATTTTTCAGCCAAACAGACCTAAAACATAAAAAAAACTTTTGTACATACATTTTGTATAAAATATATTCTATAATTTATATAAAATATAAACACTAAACAGCATTATTCTCTTTCGACTGGATGGGAAGATAGTCGGCCTAGAAGCACCAATTCTGGAGATTCGCCTGTTTTGATTGAAAAGTTTTTCCAAAATAACGTTTTTTACAAACTATGAAAGAGCATCTAGTCCAATATGTGCCTTATACAAAAAAATATAGTCACAACTTACAGCGTTCGTCATCTGTGCCCTAGAGTGCCTCGGGGTAAACCACATTGTGTGTCTGATTGTTGGGTGCCAGGATGGTGAGTTTTACTGCACTGCCGGTCCGAGAGGCAGCCACATACAGCTGACCGTGTGAGAAGCAGGGGACAGAGAGGTCGACCCCTATTGTCTTGTAAGTCTGACCTTGAGCCTTGTTGATGGTCATCGCAAAGCATGGCTTGCAGGGAAACTGGAGTCTCCGAAACTGGAACGGCAGCTCAGAGTCTGACGGAATGAGCGGGATCCTCAGCAGAAGGGCGACCTCTCCTTTGTATGGTCCACACGAGATGGTGGCCTCGATGACATTGGCATGTAGGCGAGTTATGATGCAGCGTGTACCATTGGTGGTCTTGGGTGGTTCCATGTTTCGCAGGATCATGATGGGCACACCGAGTTTCAACTTGAGGAGGTGTGGTGGCATTCCTGACAGCTCGAGATAATTGAGAAGTTCAACAGGGTAAGTGACTGCCTCCTCTTCACAGATGGCACTATCCACAGACTTGTGTATCCTCTCATCACCGGGAAACTCTCCCATGAGCCAGTTGTTGAGCTGGTTGACATTGGTGTTCAGCGGAGAAAGAATTGCACACTCAGCCAGCCATTCGGACTGGACTCCATTTGTGGTCAAGCAAGGGTAGACTTCAGCCTTCAGCTCCTCCATTGTGGAGACGACCTTGCCTATTTCAGGAGGAATCTCGATCGTGTCTGGTTCGGCCAAAAATGGTATCAGTCCATTGCCTATTTCCAGGAGCAGTTTAGAAAGTGTCAGTGGCCCCTTCATCGCCACACAGGTGAGCTTGCATGTTGGTGGTCAGGTGCTTGACAGTCACATGGCGCCACAGGTGGGACGTCCTCAGGCTGGCGTTGACAATGTTGGATCTGGTACCACTCTTGACCACTGGGAGGATCTGTCAGAAGTCTCCGCAGAGCAGTGTGGGAATTCCTCCCATAGGTTTCTTTACTCCTGTGATGTCCTGTAGTGTGCGGTCTACAGCTTCATAGGCTGACTTGTGAGTCATCGGGGCCTCATTCACAATGATGACAGCAGCATCCTTAATGACCTTGGCCAATGCTGTTCCACGCTTGATGCTGCATGTTGGCTGCTCTTTGAGGTGCGTGTCGAGTGGGATCATGAAGGTGCTGTGCAGCATTCGTCCTCCCTGGAACAGTGTTGCGGCAATTCCACTGGACGCAGTAGCAAGAGCAATCTTGCCTCGTGAGCGAATTTTCTTCAGAATCGTGTTGATGATGAAGCTCTTTCCTGTGCCTCCTGGTGCATCTAGAAAGATGAGGTTGCTGCTCTTGTTGCCATTGTTGATGTTACCTTGCTACACCAGTTCAAGGACTGCATTGTAGACCTGACGCTGTTCATCTGTCATTTGCTGTTGGAGATCATCAGCTTGGACAGCCAACTGCTCTTGGTTGTAGTCGACTTCCCTCAAGTATTCTCTCTCAAGCCTATCTTCTGTGCCCCTCTCTGGGGTAGGTAGGTCATACGAACTGAGATGACGACCGCCCATCATGATCACCTTGTCTTCGAGAGAGCAAAGCGCAAGGTTGTAGATGTGCTCGTTGTAGTCAGCAGCTGGATTGTCAACATTGCGACGGTGCTGAAATAGGTAGTCTTCAGAAAGGATTTCACGGAACTTATCACATAGCGTGCGTGGATTGCTAGGAAAACATGCGGTAAGGATGACTGCCATGAGACTCCGGAGGTTTGGTGCAGACTGGCTGATGCTTGCCTCATCCATAGCAAGGTGGAGGTGCTGGTCGTTTTCCAGGAGTCCCAATGCGAGACAGGGTTCACAGAAGGACAACTCTTGACCATCCACTGTCCTTATATTAGAGCAGCGAAAGAGGATGGGCCACATACTTCAGTCAGAAGAAGTCGAACGTAGTAACAGTCTCCCTGTCTCGGACTGATGCTGTAGATGCGGCCAATTGCCGGAGTCTTCCGTATTGCATGTGGTCATTCGACCACCACTTCTCCCCGCTTGCGGCGGGTCCACTTCTTGTGCGTCTTGTCCCACGTGTAGTACTCGGGCACCTCGTGGTATTTGAGCGTCTTGGCAAAATCGTCATGATTGCAGAGGTCGAAGAAGGCAGTCAGCGTAGTGGTTGGTGGTGGTCGCTCTGCCCTCTGTACGGCATTGTCCACATGGAAGTAGACTCACTGGCCATTCTCGAGGTGGACAGCTAGGCCAATGACTGGAGGGAAATGCTCGGAAATTTGGTGCTCTAGGATCCTCCAGACTGCCTCGCTGCTCCCAACGTAACGTGCATTCTGGAACTTAGCTACCTCATCCACTTGACGATTTCCGGTCTCCTCATTGGCTCGCTGCAGTTCAAACACTGCCTGATCGGTCCCCTTGGTGACATACTTTGTGATATACTTGATGCTCTTGATGCTGGAGCATATCTCAACGTTGATGTGGCAGTTGAATTGGCGGAGGAAGAACGGGTTGTAGGGTACCACCCACTGATTGGTGACTACCTGTACCACCTGTTTTCCCTGCTAGCGCATCTTGATCTCCCCAGTGTAACCACCATCTTCTGGCTTCAGACGTCGGTATTTGGGGTAGCTGTCATTTCCTTGCTCAGTGCTCTGGAGGAATGGCTTTGGGAAATCTTTTGAACACTTCCGGTCCTTCATGCAAGGGCTGTTCTGGTTGAGGTTTCCGCATGGACCATGGATCATATGTGCCATAATCATCATGTGCAACTCAGGATCTTGTTCCTTGTCGGGAATCTCAGCACTGATGACCATATCAATTTTTTCGGGCTTGACTTTTTCCTCTGGAGCGACCTATATGAGGATGTGGGCATGAGGAAGACCACGCTTCTGGTACTCAATGGTGTACAGGAAGGCTCTCATTGTCCCAAAAGCTCTCTTCTTTAGTAGCTCCATGAGCTTCTTGTGCTTTTGTCGAAAGACACGGGCAATGATGTCTGGCCGATCATGAGCTTCTTGTCTTGGCAAGAGGTTTTGCTGGACCTCGACCCATTTGGGATTTGTTGTCATTGTTATAAAGAAGTCCGGCCTCCCCATGCGACGCACATAGGCCATGGCATCACGCTGCCTCTCATGCATCCACCTCGGCCCACCTGTGTACGTCGCTGGAAGGACCACCCTTTGCCCAACATTGCGATGGTCACAATCGCTGGCCATGAGACTGTCATGGAGGTTGCCGTAGTTATCAGCGAGTAAGGCCTTTTGCTCCTGGCAGATAAAGCCCAGTCGCTCTGCCTCGATTTTAGAATATACATCTACCAGAAACTGCTGAAAGAGTCGTCGCATCTGCAGTATGTGATTTCCCTCTCTCATCATGATGTGGTAGCTGTAGTACTGCAGCTGTGTGAGTTTTTGTCCATCTTTTCCAGTAGCAGTCCTGGCCACCAGGTGGGTAGTGCAGCCATCCGTTCCATATGGGAACACAATGGGTACTGGAGTGCATCATAAGATGCATGCAGCTCACTTATCCTTTTGAGTGCCCCATCGCAAAGTTTAAGGACAATATCTCTGGGTTCTGTTGGCTCATTGTCCATTAAGATGGCGACTTCTGGTGCAGACTGGGCGTTGTCACGGCGTGCATGCTCACCACGTGGTCGCTTGTTTTCGCGGATGATTATCTGGCGCTCTTCCGAGTTATCTCCTTCTGCAAGCATATCTCTTGCAGTCTTCAGCTCACGGACCAGATTGTTATTCTCGTGGAACCACTTTGTGAGCATTTCAATGATGTGTGGTTTGAGGCCGCTGTGGTTCCTGGCAGTCAGCTCTTTGGCATGCGAGTCCAGGAAGTAGACCTGTAAGAACTTTGGCTGACCTTCTTCAGGCGGGAGCAAGCTGCCAATGCGGTGGAACACTTGACCTTGGATACGGAAGCTCGGGTTCCAGCCCTGTACTTCAGCTTCCTTATGCCAGAAGCTCGTCATCGCAAAACTGCCATTATAAGTTCGAATGTTGTCAAGAAAGTGCTTGCTGAGGAGACCTTTGCCAGAGAGAAGTTCCTTCAGGAAGGGAGGAAGGGCAGGGAAAGGCTCAAGGACGACTTTCCCATTGTTGCAGCACACACCTTTCGTCTCTCCTTTGAACTTGTAAGCAGAGCAGTGAGTGCAGACTTGGTCCATTTGGCCGATGTCTGCGTGAGTTGTTGGGTCAGCCGGGTCATACGTGAATGCCTCCCTTTTGTTACTTGGTGTCCGGGCCCGAGCTCGTGCTTCTGCAGTGCGGTGACGGTTTGCCTCGTGTCTTGCATCACACTCTTCCTCAGTCTCATTTACTTGCTGTTGTTGTTGCCGATGAGCTTGTTCATTGAGCCTGGTCGATCGCTCATCTTGTGTCTCATTTACTCACAGTTGTTGTTGCTGATGAGCCTGTTCATTGAGCCTGGTTTATCGCTCCTCTTCGGTCTCCTGTTGTCTCTCAGTCTGTTTTCGCTTAGCCGAAGCTGTCTTCGGACCAATGCAGCTCTTCCTTTTTCAGGGCATTTAGGAGATTTTGATCAGAAACTGCGTGGAATTAGGCCTGGGTCATCTAAAAGCAGAAAATCGAAAATCCTCATGAAAAAGAAGAAAATAGAAAATCATGAAGTGAAATTTCATTGAGAAACTGTGGCATGTAAAATCAGAGAATCCAGAATCAGAAAAATCGATCAGAAACTGCGTGGAAGTCGGAAGTCGGAAGTCATTGTCGTCAATTGAATGTCGCATTTATTTTTTATTCCCTGTCAAATGGCATTGGTCCCGCATTCCGAACCCGGAAGTCGGAAGTAATTGTCGTCAAAGTTGAAAAATTAACGTTACGAAATACGCTGATGACGTCATAATTTTAAAACCCGAAGGTTTTTTAAACATTTAAGGTGTGCTGTAGTTTCTCTGGGACGTACTGATTCCGAATATGAAGTTGAAAAATTAACGTTCCGAAATACGCTGATGACGTCATAATTTTAAAATGCAAAGTTTTTTTTTTAATTTTAAGGTGTGCTGTAGTTGCTCTGAGACGTACTGATTCCGAATATGCCTTTGGCTTTGCTCTGCGATGAGTAGTTCTCGAGTTATAAGAGGACAAACAAACAAACAAATGTACTTTACTGCTCTATATAAATAAATATATATATATATATATATATATAAATAAATAAGTAAAAAATATATATATATATATTCAACGACATAACAGCGTGACGAGCGCTGTCCCGATCTCCTGTGGACCGAAGTCCTAGACCAAAGCGTCACCTCCGACCCGGAGGCCTCAGCCCGGCCACTCTGTCAACAGACAGAGATTTATTCATTGGTCCCCATTGGCTAAACATCAAGCAGAGCCGCCGATCCGGATTTCGGGCTTATTAACCCTCGTCTGGGCGGCATACTGCAAAAAATCTAACCAATGAGGACCAAAATCGTCTATTAAGTTGATCAAGGCACCTCCTAGCTTTAATGGTGAGCACTAGCCACGAATTATGTCTCACACGGTAAATACCACATAACCCGCAAGGAACCAACAGCCTGTCTGCCACACAGACCATCGTTCCCACCAGTGCAAACCAAAACCAGGGGGTGCGGTGCGATCGGCGGGGATAATAATCAACGACATAACAACGTGACTAGCGCTGTCCCGATCTCCTGTGGACCGAAGTCCTAGACCAAAGCATCACCTCCGACCCGGAGGCCTCAGCCCAGCCACTCTGTCAACAGACAGAGATTTATTCATTGGTCCCCATTGGCTAAACATCAAGCAGAGCCATAATTCGTTTTACCGTAACAATAGCCCGGGAGGGTTAGGAAGTGATGAGAAGGAAGCCTCTGAGAGAAGTGCGCAGGAGTGATGAGAAGGAAGCCTCTGAGAGAAGTGCGGAGGAGTGATGAACATGAGTCCTGAGAAAGCACACGACGTCCCCACGGCAGCAGTTTGAACCACCGGAGCTTGAACCACAGGAGCTTGAACCACAGCAGCTTGAACCACAGCAGCTTTGAACCATCGCAGCTTTGACCACAGCAGCTTGAGCGTTGACGGCAGGTTGCTGTTGAGGAAGGGTGGTGGCTGCTCCGTCCCGGCCCGGCCGTCCTCTGGTCCGAGCTGAACCTTCCTCCTTCCAGCCAATCCACTCTGCAATTCCCCGTGTGAGTCCGTCTTTGTTTGTTCTGTCCCTGGGTTAAGTAAGACTGCATAGGTAAGCTAAGTTTCACTGTGTCCTTCTGGTCCGTCCCTCTGTCTGTCTTTATTTTATTATCCTTCCTTCTCCTTGGTTACTTTTGGTTGTAAATACAAATAAATTATATTCGTATTCCCTACTTCTGTCTTCCTCTTCTTCACATCCATGTCGCCTTTGTCTTTTCCCCATTGAATATCTGTGGCACGATTTGGCCCACGTTTAAGGAATCGGGTCTTAGTCATTGTAAAAACGGTTCGGGCCGTGGCGCCATCCGCTCGGCAAATTAACATCTTATCCGCGGTCCGTAACAATATATTTAACATATAAATATATCCTAATGCAACTAATACCAGCAGACGACACCCAGTTTAACATCCATCGGAGTGACGGCACACACGGATGGATCACTCTGCCTGTGAAAGAACAGAATGACACTCTATAGCTGGGTCGGGATTCAAACCCAGGCTTAACAGCTGAGAGTTGAGTGTGCATACCTCTCCACAATTTTGCTGGCCATGAACTCGTAGCTTTCGTCCACATTGCTCACTGTGTTGAAATTGTGATGAGACCAACCCTCACCCATGACGACACCCACTTTGGTGGTTTATCTTGTGCAGTAAAATGTGCAAATTAAATGTTAATTTGGCCCCTTCTTATGGCTTTGACGTTTGGTCTTTGCGAGCACATGAAGCTGCACCCGGGTTGAATGGAGACTGTTTGTTTGAATTAAGAACCAAGACTGTGTATTTTCTTATGCCTCACATCATGTATTATGCTGGATGCTGACCTGAGTAAATATTAACATCCATCATGTAAACCATTGCACTCACTGATTCGACTATGGGATTGGCAGTGTTAAAAGTTACACACGCACACCCTATAGAAAGTCTACACCCCCCCCCCCCCCCCCTTTCAAAATTTTCACCTTTTGTTGCTTTATAACCTGGAATTAAATTGCATTAAATCAGACTTTTTCCACCTTCATTTACACATCGCAACCCACAACGTCCAAGTGAAAATAAAATTCTACAAATTTCAGAAAATTAATTGAAATACAAAACTAGATTACCTTGGTTGGATAAGTGTCCACCTCTCAGAATTAATACTTGGTTGGAGTCTGTTGGGATAGGCCTCTACCAACTTTGCACACCTTGATTGGGCAATATTGTCCATTCTTCTGTACAAAACTGTTCAAGCTCAGTCAAGTTGCATGAGGAGCGTTGATGGACAGCAATCTTCAAGTCATGCCACAGATTTTTGATTGGATTTAGATCGGGGCTCTGACTGAGCCACTCAAGGACATTTATCTTTTTGTTCCTCAACTACTCCAGTGTAGCTTTGGCTGTGTGCTTCGGGTCGTTGTCATGCTTAAATGTAAATCTGCGTTGCAGTCTGAGGTCTTCTGCACTCTGCACCCGTCACCCATCCCAATTTCGGCTTTCTTGCAGAGGGCAGCAGGTTTTCCACTCGGATTTTTCAGCATTTTGCTCCATCCATCTTCCGTTCTATCCTGACAAGTGCTCCACTTCCTGCTAATGAGAACACCAACAGGCCAACCTCGGGGTGTTTTCCAGCCAACACCAATCAGCTTGTTTATACCAGGATGATTGCTGGTGACCTAAGTTTTTTTCAGCAAACCAGTGATCCCGTTGTATTTAGATCAGTGGTGCACATCATGAAGTCACGTGTTTTATTTTGATGGCCTGAGCAGGATAGCTAATTCCTTGAGATCTGATTGTTCACCCAGGTGAGGACTAAGGAGAGTTCACCCAAGAGCGCACCGCTTCAGGCTATTCGTTCATCTTTTCTGATGTCTGCAAAGCATGTGCTATAATTGTGCTATTGTGGAGGAAAATAGTTGAAAATAGAAAATGGAGTTGCGTTTAGAAGGCAAAGTGCGGATGATCCGTGTATCAGAGCCAAACTGGTGTAAACCTGACGTCATACAAAGGTGTAACTGACTTATTGAATCCAAGTTAGCTGACTTAGCATTTTTTCCCAAGCTTGTTTTACTCCTTTTTATTTTGCATTCATAAAACATACCTTGCTTGACTGACCTCATTGATTCACTTAGTTTATGACACTGAATCATAAATAAGTTAATTATTCCTCAAACGTCCTTTTCAGACTCTTGTGGGACACTTTCCCAAAATGTGACCTGGACAAAATCACAGACTGGTCAAACAAGTGGAACATGTCTTTCAATCCTGACAAATCTCACACTCTCACAATGTCTCTCCGAAAAGACTGCCTGGACAACCCTCCAATCTACTTTCTCAACAATCCTCTCCAAGAAGTTCTGTCACTCAAGCTTTTGGGTCTCACTATCTACCATGGTCTTTCCTGGGAAAACCACATTTCCAAGCTGGCCTCCAAAGCCAGTCGCCGACTGGGCATCCTCCGTCGTGCGAAGTCCTTCCTTGGCACACCTGAACTCCTCACCACATACAAGGCTTTTGCCCGCAGCTCAATGGAATACTGTTCTCCCCTCTGGGCCGGTGCTGCTGCCTCACACCCAGCTCGGCTTCACGCTGTTGAAACCAAAGCTTTCAGAATCATTGGAATCTCCCACGATGAAGCTAACTCCGAGGGCCTTTCACTCACTCACCACAGGCAGGTTGGTGGTCTTTCTGTTCTCTACCGACTCCTCTCCGGCCTTGCTCCCCCAGCTCTATCTGTGCTCTGTCCCCCAAATATTCCTACAGGTCGCACAAGATCTGCTAGCAACCCTCTTATGGTTAAACTGCCAAATCAAGACTCTCTGCTCACCTTTACTCTTTCATTCCTCTTTTCTCCTGCCTCGGGAACAAACTCCCTCAATCTCTTCAATCCCTCTCCTCCCTCCAGGTCTTTAAACAGCTGTCCACCACCATCTTTTATCTTCCCTCATCCAAAACCTTGATCTTTTCTACCCCCGTTAATTCACCCCAGATCCACTTTTTTGAAATACCGACTTCTTTCCTGGAAGTCCTTGCAGTGTCCTTGTGTTTTATACCTCTCCCCCCACCCCCTTCCCATGCCTCCTCCCCCCAAGCCCCCCTCACCCACAGATCTCCCGATGTCCCTGCTCTCAAATGTTGTGCTTGTGTGCTTCTACCTCTCTCCCCATCTTGTCTCCCGCTCCCTTTATCATATGTTTTATTTGTCAGTTTGTCTTTTTGTGATTAATGTTAGCTCTTACACAAGCCTCGATCTTGTGTACAAAAAAAATGTGTTTAATATTTCAATATGATTGGTCTTATGTGGGTCTGGCAGCCAGAAGTTTTTATTTTTTGAAGAAGAAGAAACTGAATGAAAATGAATGATCGTTTTAAGGCCATTTTCCCCGCCAGAGCAGGGGTTAGCCTTGCGGTCCCCATGGCAATCATGGTTCCCTGTTTGAGGCAATGTTTTTATGGCCGGATGCCCTTCCTGGCGCCAACCCTTAGTCGCCTCTTTCGATGCGCAGGGATACGGTGTACCTATTCTATCCTATCCTATTCTCCAGCCATGTGGGTTTTCAATATATCTATTAATTATGTACTGTTTGAAGTCAGTGGCAATCTGTCTATTAATTATGTACTATCGGAATGTGGCTTCCGACACTTTGGACTGCAGAGACACATTGGACCTTTGGAGAAAGTTTAAGACCCCCCCCCCTCCCCAAGACCCTTACGACCACCAATACCCCAAAATACCCCAGAGACCTTTAAATAACATGAATAACCAGAGGACCCAAAAGACTCCGAGGACCCCAAAAGACCCAAAATTCCCCGAGGACTCAAAACACCCCAATGACCCAAAGGATCCAAAAAAGCCATAGGACCCTGATGACCCAAAAGACTCTAAAGATGAAAAAGACCCCGGGGACTCAAAATACCCAGAGTACAGCCTCATTAAAAAAAGAAATATTCAAAATACAATACTGAATTCAGTTTTATAAAGAGGACGTTATGCGTGTTTGATGAAATTGTGGTTGTACAAAATAATGAAAGAATGTACAAAAACACCCCACAAAATACACCTCACAAACATGTCCTGGTCATAATCTATAATCTCTGATTGCTCTTTCTTGTTTATTTTTGTTTTTCTCCTCCTAATGGGTTCGCCCATATCTTTGATGGATGAATAAATCTTATTTAGAAACAAGCACTCATCTGCATTCATTACCCGTCTTGCACTTATTTTCAAAGGTTGATCGATATACGTAGAAACTGATAATATAATGTGTACCTCTACCATGCTGAAATACACTCAGATGTTCATTTCAAATCTATTATCACCGAAACCGTTTATTTCAAATCTATATTATCACCAACGCATGTTTGAGTCCTGATCCTGATCCCCTTTGGGGGTCCTGATCCCCTTTGTTTAAAAAAATCCACGACAGCAAAGCTTTTTTTGCAAAGTAACGTCTCCACCAGCAGAGGGTGCAACACTTCAGCAGGAGAGTTATAACGAAGTGCATTGATAATAGTACAACATACAAAAGGGCTGCCTGCAGTTTACAAATATTGAAACATGGTGGAACACGTGAGCAAATCGTAATAATTCGGATCAATTTTAGAAAGAAGTGTTCAGGTTATAAAAGCATATATCTTGAATGTCTCTCTCCTCCGTCAGATTGGATGATCTTCGGAAATGACTAATGTTGCGGACCCACTGTTCAGAGAGTTTCTGGATTTGAAGGGTCGAAACTTCGATGATAGATCGTGCCCAGCTGATCCTTGGAATAGTCAATGAAGCATTCAATAAATTGAAGGAATTCTCCAGATAGACTCTACATTTGACGGTTTATTCTGGTGAGGCATGCTGTTGTTGAGTTGTCTTTTATATTAGTAGCAAATCCACCATATTCTTTCTGCTTTCTACTCTCCCATCTGAACACCTCTCCCCCCTCGCTATCTCTCTACTCTGTATTATCGCAAATTATTTTATCTCTGAATAATGCTTGAAACGTTCTATATATTATAAGGTAACAATTCTCAAAACTCATAAAAACCAGCACATACCATTCATTCTATATACACATTCAACGCTTCAGATGCATCGTGATGCCCCACAAGCTGCCCCCATCTCTGCTCGTCACAAAATTTAATTTCCATATCAAATACATGCGGTTTTATGCTGCCGCATCCGTGGAAATCCACAGACGAGATGAAATTTCAAATAAATGGTCTGTTATGAAAGTCCTCTAATCTCCATCTCATATCCGGCGGCAGTAGATTATAACAGTAATATCAGTCACGACCTCTTCATGACTGATCGGCGCAAGAAGATATTCGTTGTTTCGTGGAATGAAATATGCCTGCTTAGTGGCACGGTAAAAGCGATGAGCACGTAAATGGCATCTGTCAGTAATAATATTCCAGAAACCCCACTTGGGTTTGTTCCTGTGCCGAGAAACTGTGGACAAAGGGTTTCTACCTTTCGGGGGGAATTACACAACCCTCCCAGAGCGGTCTTCACCTATATATGAATGTATTTCGTTCTCTACCCCAACATACATTACAAGGAGGAATGCGAAATGCCTTCATGCAAAAGAGGGTACGAAATCACTTTCATAATAACATGGCGCACTTGACGGGTTTTTTTTTTCCCATCTCCTTTCACGAGAAAACTATTTTAAGCGGCAGATTGATTCTGACAATGTCGCATCTGAGGCCAGAGGCAGAATATGCTCTGCACTGATTTGCGTAACCTCGTCAACCATGTCGCTCAATGCCGTGACATCCCTGCATGCTCGGTTCCCTCTGTCCCCTTCTGCCTGTTGCTTTCTTCTTCTTTTTTTTATTGTATTCCCCTCCCTACGTCGGTGCCATCTCGGTTAGCGGGATGTCCGTGTGACAGAGCCTTTATTTCCAATCTGAGTACAATTGGAATTGCACGATAAACCGAGATGAGAAGAAAAATGAAACGTTTGCAAAAGCAGCCTCTTGTTTTAGCCTGCTATGATTTGCTTTGTGATTGAACAACAGCTATATGTGCGAGAAAGTATGTGTCTTATCCAAATTTGGATGCACGGTATATTTTTTGACACCGCAACGAATTACACACACATATGCATGCAGTATACACATATATATACACACATATATATATATATATGTATATATATATATATATATATATATATATATATATATATATATATATATATACACACACACACACACACACACTGGTCGAGACTTTGATACCTGGAAGGGTTACGTTCTACCTTTTGAAAACTGCATTTGGAGCTAACATACAACTATACAACTACACACACACACACACACACACACCGACACACACACGCACACACACTTTGCATCAGACAGTTTGATGTGTTGCGTATATTTAGCATTTGTTCAAATACAACTCGGTATTTCCCCCAACTTCAAGTCCAGTGGGGGAAAGCGGGGGGCAGGGGGGGGGTGGTGATTCTGTATTTTAAGGTTTATGCGAGGGACGGTGCACACATTGATGAATTGCCCTGCTTGCAAAACACTAGGCTGGCATTTTATGACTGTGTCGGACTTCAAACCCGGGCTACACAGCTCTGAACATAGTATGAATATTTCAATGCTATCCTGCCACCCCCAACATGTTGTTCAGCGATCACATGTATTTGCATGAATTCACATTAGGACTATAAATAGAAAATGGATATCTTTGCAGATTGTTGTGTTGTTGATATTGCACGTGTGTTGTGTGTAAGGACGTCAGGAACGGGTGCATCGTCGAGGGATATAAACCGGGTATGGAGTACGGAGAAAGTAACGAAGGCAGTTGGAGAAAACAAGAAGGTTTGGAAGAGGATAGAGAAGATCAAGGATGGAGGGAGGCAACCGGGTGCAGGGTTGCTGCACCTGTATCGGCAGAAGAGTAAGTCAGCAAGGAGAGCTGTGGATAAGGCGAGGAATGATCTGGAAAAGAACGTGTACAACAAGTTGGAAGAGGATGGTGGAAGGAAGATGATCAATAAATTGGCTCATGACGGGGATGAGGATAGCAAGGACATAGCCGCGCACACCAGACCACGTGTTCACCGGCGAGGCAATTCCAGCACGTACATCGGTACGCCGTTAACCAGTGTCTTTTCCCCTATGTGATTGTGTCAGAGTGTGAAGGCGCCAAGTCGGGGTTATTATTAAGTAAGAATTGTTAAGCTGAATCTTCGTCTCTGTTTCTCTGTGCCTTCAAAATAAAAGGCTGTACATTTTGTTGTTGCTTTCCAACCTGTTCGGTACGTCCTTTCAACAATTATCCTAGCATCATCCGGGACCGAATTTGGCTAGACTCAGGTCCATAAACCTCGTGGGGTAACTCCACTTTCCACACCATGCAAATCCGCTCGGCACCCATAAGGTGTGGGAAAGTGAGGGTTCGATCGTGCGGTTCTTCGGCACACGCGTGCACCTTGATCCGTGCACCTTGAAGGTATTCGTGATTCTCCGGTATTAACCGAGGGGAATCGCGCAACAAAATTGTTGTCAAGAAGGGGGACTTTTGAACCCGGTCCCCACAACAAATTGTTGTCAGGAGTGGGGATTTGAACCACCGCAACAAATTTGTGTCAGGAGTGGTATTGGACCTGCAGTACGCTTCACGTACTGCAAAATTTCAAGCGAGTGGAAATTTAGTTTAAAACAAATTAAAAAGTAATACATTAAATTCGGATGATGTCGGGCCAAAACGTTCAGGCCCAGGTTCAGGTTCAGGGGAACAGGGGTTCAGGGGAACAGGTTCAGGTTCAGGTTCAAAGGTGGGAATAGAAAATGTAGAGAATGTAGAGGGTAAATGAATGGCCCAGGACACAAAGGAACAGATTGACCTTGGAGTTAATCATGGCACGGCAGGGAGAGAAGACAATGGCGGCGCTTCGCACGCAGGGCCAGCGGCGGAGGCCGAGCCCGCTGTGCAAGCGGGTTTTAACATTGAGTTATTCATGACTCAAATGAAAGCATCCTTTGAGGTGCAAATGGAAAAGATGAGTGAGAAATCAACCAGGGAAATGAACAAAATGGGTGATCAGATGGACACCATGAGAGAAGAGTCGAGATGTGAAATGAACAAAATGGGTGATCGAATGAGTAATCGGATGGACACCATGGGGGAGGAGATTGGGCGTAAGATGGGCGTGGAGTTCGCGGGTGCACGTGGCGAGGTAAAGCGGAGTGAGATGAGCGTCCGGCGAGGGTTGAAGGAGAGTACAGCCAAACTGAATGAGGCAATGGAAGTAGTGACGCAGGTGGTAGAGGAACCGACAAAGGTAGAGTTCGGGAAGGAAATAGTAGAGGCGCAGCGGGAAATAACAGAGGTAAAACAGAAGCTGGAGGGGGTAACTTTGGAAGAAGAAATAATTGAAATTAAAAAGACAGAAGGAGAGACGGAGAATGAATTAGGGAAGGAATTGATGGAATGTATGCAAGAGTGGTGCTCGCATAGTGATGAAGAATTTGCTAATCAAATAGAAAGATTGCAGGTTCTTGAAGAGGACCGGGAAAAGGTGAGTCCCGAGGTGAGTAGCGAATGTATTTGGTGCGATGGGGTGTTCAGCTGGCTTGGGGGAAAGGATAGACCCGGGAGTTCGTGAAGGGCCCATTGTAAGGGGTGCGACTGAAATGGAGGGTGTGGAGAGAGTGTGCGCACCGGTGTTTGCGAGTACGGAGTGTGTGGAGAGAGAGTGTGCACCGGTGTGTGTGAGTACGGAGTGTGGAGAAAGTGTACACACCGGTGTGTGCTTGTACGGAGTGTGTGAAAGGAGTGTGCGCACCGGTGGGTGCGAGTACGGAGTGTGTGAAAGTAGTCTGTGCACCGGGGGGTGCGAGTATGGACTGTGTGGAGAGAGTGTGCGCACCGGTGTGTGTGGGTATGGAGTGTGTGAATGGCATCTGCGCACCGGTGTGTGTGAGTACGGAATGGGATGCGAGGGGTAATCGACCATCTCATGCATCAACACCGACCGGGATAGGGTGAGTGAGACAGGCCGAGTACACGAGCCCCCGATGGGTGGTGCACCGTGGGGACCGGAGGGAATCGGTGCTGCGTCGGTCTCGCAAGACCGGCGTGCGGGATTCGTACCTCCGGAACCCGCACGGTATTGTTGGCGCCGTACCGCGGCAAAAGCGATCGGCGGGTTTTGAGGGGTAATTTGAATTGTCGAAGGCAAGCACCTTGCCAGGTGAGGTGCTCTAACCGTGGCTGGTTGGGTCATCGTGCGTGGGACCGCAAGGCCCCAGGCAGGGATGGACCCCGGCACCTGGGAGGACCAACTCCACGCCCCTCAGATCGTCTATGCCGGCCAGATAAAACCCGATACAGGCGACCAGTTAATACCTGATACAGGCGACCAACCACCCGCATGGATTACTTCGGCCTGAGAGGCCGAGGCGCGACCAGGTACCTCCATAGATGGGGGCTCATAGTTTAGAAGACTGGGGGGAGTATTGTGCCCCCCACGTGGGGGTATGGTGGTATGACCATTCCCCACGATGGGGGGGCCCAGGAGCACTAGTTTAGGGGGATAGCATTGTTAGTCCCATGGAGGGGCCAGCAGTGGTTGCTCCATGTGGGGACTGAAGCACTAGCTGAGGGAGGGCTAGGATAATGGTTAGGGATCTAGAGAGACCATCGGGACAGAGATTTAAGTAGTGACAATGAACAGTTGTGGGGACATAGAGTGTTTAGCTGGTTGTTAAAGGGTGTGCGTCGTGTAAAGGGACGACTGGGAAGCACGATGGGTGCACGAGTTATAAGGAAAATCAGTTAGATTAATGATGCTGTTTGTAAGTGTGAATTGTGTTGTGGTGTGGAAATAAATGGTGTGGAATGCATGGTGCGGAGGATTGAATGGGGGGAGTGGAACCCATTCACGGAGACCCGGCGGGGTAGTTTAAAGTTAGATATAGGGTACAGGTAAATTACCTGGATATTGACACCTGTGATGCTGGTTGTGGAAATAGTTTTTTTTTTGTAAGGTGCATGAGGCGGTGGAATGGCTGTGTGTGTGGCTTAATTGGTAGAAATAGTTATTTGGGGAACTCCGTCACTGGGAGCTCGTCGGCCAGGTAAGGCCGTAGCGCAGGTAGGCTCAGGGAGCCAGTTAGGTTAGAGTGAGTGGGGCCCAAGGATCCAAGGAGGGACCCGGGTTGCCCAATGCCAAGGTGGGCATCAGGGGGTAAGCGCCAGGGAGGGCCTTCCCCAGATAGGGTAGAGTGAGGAGCAGGCAAGCTCGGGAGGCAGCTCCAGTGAACGGAGGGGTGCAGGTCGGTAGACCTGCTGGTAGAGCCACACGACCCAGCCCCGAAATTGTGCGAGGGCACAGATAGAAAAACCGTGGGGTTAGACCCAAATTCAGGAGGGCACCACAGTGTGGGCAATGGGAATTCGGGTTTTTAGAACCACATAGTTTAAAGAAGGCCGATTGGCAGGGTACAATCCCGGGGAGATTAAAATGTGTAATGATGTCAGAGTAGTTAGGATTTTGTGTAGACCCCTTCGCACTATCCACAAGGGGATGGATTTCGCACCACGGGACTCAATGTTTGATTGGTAAGATGCATCACTATGTGAGTACGAAACATTGTGTTCATTCCGCCCTTCCTTCCTGGGATAACCTGGGGGGAGTTGGGGACGAATTTGGAATAAAGCGGGGACATGGGTGACAAGACGTAGAGACGAATTGTAAATACAAGGAGGGCTAGGGGTAGTGTAGTTAATGATGGGGGGCACGAACGGGTAGGGCCAGGCTCGAGTTCACTCTGCCGACGTTCCTCTCACCCGCTTGTCGTACCTGTGTTTTGCATGTGCCACCGTTTCTTTTCCTTTTTGCTCGTTGCGTCTTCTCTTCCTCCCCGATCCAGGACCATCACGAGGACTCACCTGGCCGTCGCAGCATCTTGCTGCCATCCACACTCACATCCATCCATCCATCACCTTATGGACCACTGGCTCAGTGGTCACACCCATGTCCATGGTTTCACCTCTTGGCTGCCTCATCATCTTGCCACACATGGATCACCTGTTGAGTGGCACTGACACCACACATTTGGACCACTTGTCAAGTGGCCTGCCCGTGAATAAATAAAAAGTGATCCATGTGTGGAATTGTGAAGATTTAGATGGCCCTGATCTTGAAATGGCCTGTATGCCAGTCAGGGCCAGCCAGTTTTGTTAGCCTGCCTAAGAAGGCAAGAAGCCACTCCAGCAACAGGAAGATGACTCCAGCAACAAATTATCCAAGTTCTATTCCTCGAGTCCAGGTCCTGGGTCATAGTTTTTGTAAAATAAATTGTGTTTAGTGTAAAATGTAAAAATGTTGCCCACCGGTTATGTGTTTAGTTTCAAAATTCCGGCAATATGTGAACAGTATAAGGTTGTGGGTGTGAATCTGTTACGTAGTTTCTCAACGCATTAGGAGGGACATATTTAGTTTTAAAATGTACATTGAAATGTAAAAAAAAAAAAAAAATGTTGCACACATTGGGATTAGAGTTTAAAATGTTAGGGGAATCACATCTGCATGTCACACTAATAGTAATGTTTAAAATAATGCCAGCTCACCCCAGCCGCTCGATGTGGACGACTCGGGTCTATTCTTGGTGAGAGAAGGGGGTAGTGTTGCGGTTGTGCCATGAAAGCAACCCCCCTATAATTCGTTGCTCGACAACATGCAGCCTGCAGTAGTTAGTTATTTTCTATTGAATGTAAAGATTAGCCCTTTCCCATTGTGTAGTAATCAAAACCAATATGCGTTGAAGTTAGGCAGGATGTTCAAACCCTCGTTGGTTAAGGGAAGCCATTTTTAATGAGCAGGAAGGCGTGGCCAAAAGCACGGCCCACGTGACCAATGGCGAGCCGGGAACCCGTCACCATGATGCGACAAGCCTCAGCCAATGGGAGGCTCTGGAACATTTTGAAGGGCATGGGCGGTTCTCGTAAAAGCCCATGCGGAGCGCATTATGATTCTCTTTGCCTGGGATTTCGCCACGTCAACGACCTCCTGCTCTGTTCTCTCTTTGCATGGGATTTCGCCACATCGACGACCTCCTGCTCTGAGCTCTTGCCTTGGATTTTGCCACGTGGACAACATGACTCTCTTGCCTTGGATTTTGCCACGTCGACGACACCCTGCTTTGGACTCTCTTGTTTTGGCTCCACCAGGCGACACGTGTTTTGGCCTTTGTGTTTCGTCGACCACCATCGCCTCTTTGCCGATCTTTTGCGCCGTCCGGTTGACCTGCGAGTGTTGGCATTTCTACACGACTCACCTGCGCTGAAGTTCATCTACCTGGGCTAAGTTCGTCAGTGCTGACTTCGAGGCAGCGGTTCGTCCTTCGGACCTGACCTCATCGAACTGCGAGCCGCGCACACCAGACCACGTGGTCACCGGCGAGGCAATTCTAGCATGTACATCCGTACGCCCTTAACCAGTGTCTTTTCCCCTGTGTGAGTGTGTCAGAGTGTGAAGGCGCCAAGTCGGGGTTATTATTAAGTAAGAATTGTTAAGCTGAATCTTCGTCTCTGTTTCTCTGTGACTTCAAAATAGAAGGCTGTACATTTTGTTGATTCTTTCCAACCTGTTCGGTATGTCCTTTTACCAGTTGGCATAGCATCATCCTGGACCGAATTTGGCTAGACTCAGGTCCATAAACCTCGTGGGGTAACGCCGCTTTCCACACCGTGCAAATCCGCTCGGCACCCATAAGGTGTGGGAAAGTGAGTGTTTGATCGCGCAGTTCTTCGGCACGCGCGTGCACCTTGATCCGTGCACCTTGAAGGTATTCGTGATTCTCCGGTATTAACCGAGGGGAATCATGCAACAAAATTGTTGTCAAGAAGGGGGACTTTTGAACCCGGCACCCCGCAACAAATTGTTGTCAGGA